>NW_015167252.1:22465-29064 GCF_001447785.1 Gekko japonicus
TTATGCAGTAGCCAAATTGCTCACTCATAACTTTAATGCCACTAGCTCACAAAGTAAAATCGTTGCTCACAGGACTCCACAGCTTAGAGGGAACATTGCGTGGTAACCCTAGTACAATGCTGTAAAGTCCACCCTCCAAAGCAGCCATTTTCTCCGGGGGAACTGATCCTGGTCATCTGGAGATCAGTTGTAATACTGGGAGATCTCCAGGTGCCACCTGGGGGGTTGGCGACCCTAAGGATGACATACCTTCCCCAAAGCAGAGCGCCCTTAGGCTCAATGTTGCAACAATAATACAAATAGTTAATCCATGTAGGACCAAAAAGGAACGGAAAAAAATATTAACAAATTGCATCCAATACCTAATTGCAAATGTAAAATAGTGTGAAAAACTCACCAATTTAAATTACTTACTTGTAGTTATAATCAGTGATGTAAGGCATAGGAGTATTATGGAGACCTCATATGATATCGCCTTGTGTCATAGTCAGGTGCCTATAACCTGGGTGGTGTTTGTATTTTGTGCCCAAAACAATTAAACCAGTGTCCTAATAACCAATTTTAATAATTAGAGATTTGTTGCCGTTGTTCATACAGTCGAGTCCGACTCTTCGTGACCCCATGGACCACATCACACCAGGGCCTCCTGTGCTCCATCATTCTCTTGAGTTTGATTAATTTAATTAGAAATAACATAAATTAAATAGTCCAATGAATAAAAACATGTGAATCCCCTTCCTATTGTGGTCCAGAAGATACAGTCTCAAAAGCAATTCAGAGCCAACGTATCGCAACGGTATGTAGTACAAACGAGCAGGTGCCTAAATGACTATATATGATGAGCTATAAGATGATGCAGTCCTGGCGCAATGAAGATTGAGTGATGTAACCAGGGTGGGGGTGAAAAAGAGAGAGAGAGAGAATGTATCGCCCGTGTACCAATGTGCCAGTCAACAGTTACAGGAGAATCCCAGAATCACAGCTGATTTCCAGGCAAGAGAACATAAGAACACAAGAGAAGCCAATGTTGGATCAGGCCAATGGCCCATCCAGTCCAACACTCTGTCACACAGTGGCCAAAAAATACCAGGTGCCATCAGGAGGTCCATCAGTGGGGCCAGGGCACTAGAAGCTCACCCACTGTTGCCCCCCTCCCCCAGCACCAAGAATAAAGAGTTCAGTTCCTCTGGAGAAAATGGCTGCTTTGGAAGGTAGACTCTACGGCATGATATACCAATGAGGTCCCTCCCCTCCCCAAATCCCGCCCTCCCCAGACTCTACCCGGTCATTCTCCAGGAATTTCCTAACCCAGAGTTGGCAACCCTATGAGGGGAGAATGATGTGATAAGACACTTTGGGTCCTGCTTAGGAAGAAAGCAGGACGGAATTTTTAAAAAAGGAAATAGAATGAACAAGCATGTGTCTAAAAGATGTAGTGAATTTTTAAATAGCATAAATGTAAATACAAGACAAAGTTATACCTGCAGTGGGACAGATCTACACAGAAGTTTCTAGAAATGATTTCCAAAGGTCTAACAATAAGTCTGCATGCAATTGCCATCTATATGCCACGTGTTCAAATATTGGCAGAATTCTAAAGTCTTTGATCCCTTGATTTACGGGAGGTGGGCTTTTATCTTTCCAGTGTCTTAATGTGAGACTTTTAGCTGTAGTACGGGCACGGAGGGTCCATTCCCATTGACTGCTGGTTAGCCTCCAAGAGACGGGCAGATCGTTTAGAGGTATATAAGAGTCCTCCAAAATCAATGAACGTTCTAATACAAAATTGATATGAGTAGTGACTTCTTCCCAGAAAGACCAAATGACGGGACACGCCCAAAGCATATGTCTAAGGGACATATCCCGTAAGTTACGACACCAGAAATCAGACACTTCACTCAGTCCTTTGCTAAAAAGTCACTGTGGTGTCCAGTACATTCTAAACAGAACTTTTTTGCTGAATAAGTATCAATTGAAGATCCATAGCGAGAGTTGGTATAGACTTTAAGGCCATGTCCCGTTGCTTTAGCAAAATAGGGCGATCCTGGCAAAATGCATAGAATCATAGAATAGAATCATACAATCATACAAACACAGAGTTGGAAGGGTCCATACAGGTCACCTAGTCCCACCCCCTGCTCAATGCAGGATCAGCCTAGAGCACAGCTGTGTCGAACTCATTTCTTAGGAGGGCCGGATCTGACATAAATGAGACCTTGTTGGGCCTGGCCGTGTGTGTCATAAAAGGTAATGCCAGGTAGCGGAGATACAAATTTTATAAAGGACACAAACACAAAAGGTTTTTTAAACTTAAAATAAAAAACATGCTTAAAACATTAGCACTCTTGCAATATTTTGTTTATTTCACAGTGTCTGATAACTGACACCTCTTGCTCTGAATTATTACATCAAAATATCTGTGCTGTTGCAATCTTGAGTATGCCGCTCAGGTGTGTATCTGTAAGCTGCAAACCTACGATGATGCAGCAGCAGCAGAACTGGAAGAAGAAGCCGAAGGCAGCCAGTTCCACTGCAGGCGTGATAGAAGCCCTCCAGGGGCCTGATCTGGCCCCGGGGCCGCATGTTTGACACCCCTAGCCTACAGCATCCCTGACAAGTGTTTGTCCAGCTTCTGTTTAAACACTTTCAGTGAAGGGGAGCTAACCACCTCCCTAGGCAGCTGAGCTTTTCCTAAGGTCCAGCCGGTACCTTCCCACCCTTAATTTAAAGCCATTGTTGTGAGTCCTGTCCTCTGCTGCCAACAGGAACAGCTCCCTGCCCTCCTTGAAGTGACAACCCTTCAAATACTTCAAGAGAGCAACCATGTCCTCCCTCAACCTCTTCTTCTTCGACTGAACATTCCCAAGTCCCTCAGCCTTTCCTCAGAGGGCTTGGTCTCCAGGCCCCTGATCATTCTCGTCGCTCTCCTCTGCATACAAACGAATCCCCCCCCCCCAAATCAACAGGGAAAAAGGGAGAATAAATTAAGCTAAGAAGAAATGGAGCAATCATCCCGTAGCTGTTTTCACTTTTTGGGACTTCCTTTGGCTATCTCCCCTGATACATTCAGTCATCTTGTTCATGCAGAATTTGGCTCGCAAGGCTGGTCTGAACAGAGTTATGGCTGGGAGCAATTCCCATGTGTTCCGTGATCTGCTCTCTTGCATGCATGCGATTGTATTGCTGCCACATCGGGATCAGGAAGAGGCTACCATGCAACATAATGTTTCCCCAGACACTGCGCATTATTGGCAGCATGAAACTCCGGGAGAAATATAGGCGATTAGGGTTCATTAGAAGGTCAGACTAGTCTGCAAACACCTTCAACTTTATGACTTGCACCAAAATGTAGGTAAGAAGGAAGCAAGTACTTTTCAACAGAGCACAGGCTGCAAGAGCACTTTGGAGAGAAAACGAGATCATGATGAAAGCCTGGAGCATTGTGGGAAATGTAATACCCAAACTAAGGTCACCAACTTTCAGGTGGGACCTGGAAGAGTCCCAGAAATACAACTGATCTCCAAACTACACTAATGCTCAGGGGTCATTTCATAGAAAAAGAGGGGCAGGAGCTCATTAGCATAACTCATTAGCACAACTTATTTGCATGTGCCACACCCCCTGACATCACCGGAAGTGTGTCAGAAGGCAACACCCACCGCTCAGGCTCCACTGGACTGTTTTGGATTGCTAGCTATTGGGGGGGGATGTGCAGATCTGTCCTCGCAGAGGAGGGAGAGCTTGTACCTGAAAAAAACTTGGGGTGATTTCTCACGAGAGCTGCCTCGCAGCACAGCGCCGTTTGCCTCGACACAAACGTGTCAATTTCACACCCGAAGCTCCGGGACTGCATTTGACTCGGGGCTTCGCCAGATTTCCTCCGCAGTTTCATGATCCTCAAAAACCAGGATCACGAAACTGCGGAGGAAATCGGGCGAAGCCCTGAGTCAAAATGCTAATGCTTAACACATGCAAGCTGTCTTACACCAAATCAGACTCTTGGTCCATCAAAGTCAGTATTGTCTACTCAGACTGGAAGCAGTTCTCCAAGATCGCATGCACCTTCTGGTCAATCCCTTTAACTGGAGATGCCAGGGATCGAACCTGAAACCTTCTGTGTGCCAGACAGATTCTCTACCACTGAGCCACGGCTCCTCCCGAGCTCCCAAAGCTATAGTGGGAGGTCTCCTGCTGGTAGCCCTTTGTTCAAATAAAAATAAAATGGCAACATCACTGATGTCACTACATCATTTCCTGGGGAAAGCCGGAAGTGATGTAGGATAGCTCTAGGAATTGCCGGGAACGGTATGTCAAAACAATAGACTTTCCAGTGATTCCTAGAACTACCCTATGCCACTTTGAGGTTTTCCCTGGAAGTGATGTAGTGACTCATGTCCCCATTCCAATCCTCCTCCCAGCTGGCCTGGCAACCCTAGACTACAGAGATCAGTTCCCCAGGAGGAAATGACAGTTTTGGAGGGTGAACTCTGTGGAATCACCTTTCTGGGGAACTCACACTTGCCCCCCAAACACTGCCCACCCCAGGCACCACCCCCAAATCTCCGAGAATTTCCCAAGCTGGAGTTGGTCACTCTAAAGCCCCAAGGATGTGAACAAGGACCATTTTGTCACGGCTGAACCAAACTCAGGGAGGGGGTACATTTTGTGATGCGCTTCACCCACCAGCACACAAAAACCTGAGGAAAGATTTTACAGTCATTTCACTCTCACCAAAGCCCCATCTCAGCCTCCACTATATTTTCCCACGTCAACCTTTTAACAATAAAAGCCACTACGCTTTTACTGAAATATCCATGGTTCTCCAAAATAGGACATTTGAGCGGAAAATTAGATATCGTGAAATTTTACTGCAGCATTTGAGATGGGGGGGGGAATCACATGTGAACATTTGATGCTGCCTTACTCAGTTGTAAGAATCCAGCATTTGTTTGCTTAAGGATAAACTGTAAGAATAATCTCATTTTCCACTGATGGAATGCCATTTCCTTCACTGTGTGTGTGTTTGTGGGGGGGATTTTTCCCTGCCCCCCCCCAATACAGATCCCTACACTGTTACCAATGCAGTTTGTAGGAGTCGCCTGATCCCCAGGATTTAAAGCCAAAAGTAAAACCAGTATACATCTTTATAGTAAAACCCAGCTGGCCATCGATAAGAACCATTCAAAGCCAGCAGCAGAATATTTATTCATTGACATAATTTATAGTCCATCATTATAGTCCAACTTTGTCAAGGCGGATGACACAGCACGGAGGTTAAAGAGGTTAGGGCTCTTCAGCTTGGAGAAATGATGATTGAGAGGGTGACATGATAAAGGTTTACAAAATTATGCATGGGATAGAGCAGGCAGAGAAAGAAGTCCTTTTCTCCCTTTCTCACAATACCAGAACTTCGTGGGCGCTCAATGGAGTTGAGGAGCAGTAGGCTTAGAACAGATAGAAGGGAGTACTTCTTCGCCCAAAGAGTGATGAACACGTGGAATTCACTGCCACAGGAGGTGGTGGCGGCTACAAGCACGGACAGCTTCAAGAGGAGATTGGATAAACAAATGGAGCAGAGGTTCCTCAGTAGCTATTAGCCGCAAGGAATAGATGGAACAGTAATTACCGAGGCAATGATGATCTGTCTTCTTCGTGCTTGGGGAGGCAAGAGTGGGAGGGCTTCTGGAGTTCTGGCCCCACTGGTGGACCTCCTGATGGCACCTGGGTTTTGGCCACTGTGTGACACAGAGTGTTGGACTAGGTGAACCATTGGTCTGGTCTAACATGGCTTCTGTTCTTTTATTCTTAAGACAAATAAATCAATGGGAATGTGGCATCCAGTGAAATATGATTTGGATTGCTAGAATCTGGAGACGATCAGAAATCTGAACAGAAACCAGAGCGGAAAGAGAGCCAGCGTGATGTTGTGGTTGACGTGCCAGACTAGGATCTGGGAAACTGACTTTTGAATTCCCCATTCTGCCATGGAAGCTCGCTGGGTGCCCTTGGGCCAGTCACGTACCTTCTCAGTCCTATCTATCTCACAGGATTGTCGCAAGGATAAAAAGGGGGAAAGGAGAAGGATGAAAGCTGCATTGGGTCTCCACTGGGGAGGAAGACAGGGTACAAATAAAGGCAACCAATAAATAATAACCAAGTTGAACATTAACATGACACATTCAGTGCTGCAGAAAGTCCTGAGCAGGGCACACTTAGAGCAGCAGACAGAATGTAGCATACATGGTAGTGCAGTTGACAGTCTCTATCCCTTTACTAGAACATCTTTCTGAACCATTTCACTACAATACAGCCCCATTATCTGTGTACGTAAAAGCCCTCCTGGATAATTCGGTTTTGCAGCGGTGGAAAGTGCCCTTAAGTCACATCCAACTTATGGCCACCCCATAGAGTTTTCAAGGCAAGAGATGTTCAGAGGTGGCTTTCCATTGCCGGGCTCTGTATAGCCACCCTGGACATCCTTGGTGATCTCCCACCCAAGTATTTACCAGGGCCAACCCTGCTTAGCTTTTGAGATCTGATGAGGTCAGGCTAGCGGGGGCTATTGTGTATAAAGTGCCATCAAGTCGCAGGCAACTTAT
>NW_015167253.1:0-27355 GCF_001447785.1 Gekko japonicus
GAGATCAGTCCCCCTGGAGAAAAGGGATGGTGGACTCTATATGGCATTGTTCTCCACTGAGGTCCCTGTCCTTCCCGGGCTCCATTCCCAGATCTCCAGGGCGTTCCCAACCTGCATCTGGCATCTCTATCACCCATCCACCACCAGTAGCTGGGGGCCACCTGTTAGCACTAGACATGGAAGGCTAGTAGCCACTGATGGACCTCTCCTTCATGGATCTGCCTAATCTCCTCTTAAATAAATGCATACTCATGGCAAAGAAGAAGAAGAAGAGGAGGAGGAGGAGGAGGAGATTGGAGTTATACCCCACCCTTCACTTGGAGTCTCAGAGCAGCTTACAATCTCCTTCCCTTCCTCTCCCCACAACAGACACCCTGTGAGGTAGGTGGGGCTGAGAGAGCTCTTTCCAGAAATGTCCTTGAGAGATCTGCTCTGAGAGAACTTGTGACTGACCCAAGGTCATGCCAGCAGCTGCATGTGGAGGCGTTGGGAATCAAACCCAGTTCTCCTAGATTAGAGTCCGGGCTCCTAACCACTACACCAAACTGGTTCTCACTGTGCCGACTGGCAGTGAATCCCACAGTTAGACTACTCATTGGGGTTGCTCCTCGCCACTGCAGTCCTGCTGCTCTCCTCCCTCCATCATGCATTCATCCTATCAGCTTAGGTTGCCAGAAAGGTTGCTGGTTTCTCTGAAAAGGGGGGGGGGCTGCTGTAGCTGCTGCTTGTTCCACCCAAAAAAGGAGAGGAGGACTCTCTCTCTCTCTCTTCACGCAAGTGTAGCCTAGTGAGGCTAAGCGTGGGCAAACTCATGAAAACCTTTCTGGTTCTGTTGTAAATTTCAGTAAATGCACTTCCTGCACACACACACACACCCCTAGGAACCTTCCTCCTGATTTGTGGACAGAGACCACCATAATTAAAGTCCAGTTCCTGCCAGGATTGGATGGCAACCCAAAGCAAAAGGGAGTCTCCATTAAGTAGGAGAGACATCAGGACTGCTATAAAAGATACTAAAGAAACTTTTTTTAAAAAACCCTCCTTCCACAGCTACCCTTCTCATCTTCAGAGGAGGCAATAAATCTTTGCTTCTCCAAAGAAGGTGGGGGGGAATAAGGCCTGCATTGACGTGTCAAGTCTCCCACTAGTTAATTGTGCCTGAATGGGCTGGGAAAGAAGAAGAAACATGCTTCCCTGACACCACACTCATTGTACAAGGAGCTATATCAGTATCAGAGTCACTTCGTGAAGAGTCCCTCCTGTAGATGCCAATTACCATCAAGTTACTTTCTCCCCCCCCCCCCCCCAGGAATGTAGATGCCACGGATCTGGGTCCACGTCATGCAGGACTTCTTCTGCAGAAATTGCTTTTCCCACTAGAGAGCATGTTCCCTTTTGTTCAGGGCAAATTCGAGAATGGAAACCAGTTTGCTCCCCCACCAGCTTCTCATTGCAAACTTTTAATAAAATGTATCTGAAGAAGTGTACGTACTTTGTTCATCTTAAAGGTGCCACTGCACTCAAACTTTGTTCTTGTAATAAAACGAATACACAAATGCAAGCCAATTGGTTCATAACAGTTCTCTGACCATACATTAGTTAATAATCCAGATATGATGTTCAGTGATACTGGATATTATTATTATTATTATTATTATTGTTGTTGTTGTTGTTGTTGTTGTTGTTGTTGTTGTTGTTGTTGTTATTACTACTACTACTTATTAAATGTATAAACTGTTCTCAGGAGGGCTCAGGGCGGTGTACGTCATAAATTAATCATGAACAATTAAAAACAATCAACAGAAAATAATATATGGTTAAAACAAATCAAACAGTATAATTCTTCCAGATAATAGATGATGTACATATAATTTTGCTCCCACTATAGGGTGGATCACATGCTAGATCATGTTTTAATATGCACCTTATGACAGGTGACATAATATTTAATATTTGGCTGTATTTGATGGTTGGCATCCAACACTATGGGACACTATTTGTAGCTGATGGCTCCTGAAGTTTTGGACAATGAAAACAACCAGAGCTATCCAGAAGGTTAATGCAACTTAATGTTGAAGCTAAACTTTGCATAAATAGGTGAATTCAAATCCTGTTCAAAAATTAAATGGCAGATTCAGAGATTTGGAGGTACATTTTGAACATTTGCGCATATTTATTTCGGCTCCGATGGATTCTCATGTTATTAGGGACTTTTTTACACCTAAGGAGAGGCACCAAAATATAACACGGCTGTGCATTTCCATCCCCCTCAGAGTAAACCTATTAGAAAGCCAAAATAACTCTCCGGCAGTGTGAACCAAGAAGAAAAGAGACATGGTCTCACCTTTTACATGCATATATTTTTGGTGGGGGGAGACTCTGTTGAGTTCAACCAGAGGGGAAAAAGGAAAGGCTTTCAGTAGCAATGGGTGTGCAGGGGATTCTTCCTCCCTCCCGTGTATTTTATTGGATGCCGGCTGTGTTCCTTCCATGGCAAGAATTACAGGCTTAATTTGCTGTATTGATCCGAAGCGGCCATTTGGGGACAGTGAATTTCCATTTTTAAACAAATAGTAAAATGGATTGTGATGTGTAAGGCTCACAGCGCCTCTTTACATCCGTCAGGCCAAAGCATATTAACCCGGAGGTAGAACCCCACCTGTGCTCAATTCATACCTATATTGAATGTGCAACAATAGGATACAGCAAGAAGCAGCTGGAGCAGACACAAACAATGGCTCATGTCTTTATCAAAACAGGGCCTGGGGCTCAAGCCACCCCAGTGAAGCTCCTAAGCCTAGACCCATAGGAACCAGTGGGGGGGGGCGTTAAGAAGTGTGCAACATTTCCAGGTAATGTTTGTTTGTGTTTCAAAAATATCATTCGTTTTCATCACCTCGTTCCTCACTCCTATCCACTATGCCGGCTGTAGTTGCTGCTGGTCAAATTTTCAAAGGATGGCCTGAAACTTGGTGATGCAGTTTTTCTTTCTGCTCTGCATGGGAAGGAGGAGGAGGAGGAGGAGGTTGGATTTAAACTCTGCCCTTCACTCAGAGTCTCAGAGCAGCTTATAATCTCCTTCCGTTCCTCTCCTCACAACAGAAACCCTGTGAGGTAGGTGGGGCTGAGCAGGGCTATTTTGGGGCAGGAACGCACAGGAACGGAGTTCTGGCTGGCTCCCAAGTTGGCCACGCCCAGCAGGAACTCATTAGCATAATAGGACACACCCAGTGGCAGGCACTTATTAGGATTGGCTACATTAGGGGTGTGTGGCCTAACATGCAAAGGAGTTCCTGCTACAATTAAAGGCCCCGGGTTTTGACAACAAACAAGGTCAACAGAATAACAAGCAAAAGGTGGGTGTGGCTGGATAATCACACTTCTGGTAACATGTGGGTGTGGCCTAATGTGCTAATGAGCTGTGCTGTCAGGGGTGTGGCCCAATATGCTAATGAGTTCCTGCTGGGCTTTTTCTACAAAAAGAGCCCTGGCCCGCTGAGAGTGCTCTTTCAAAGACTGCTCTTGAGAGAACAGCTCTGAGCCTGGGGAGGGCAGGGTTTGTGGAGGGGAAGAACCTCATTGGAATATAATGCCATATAGAGTCCACCCTCCAAAGCAGCTATTTTCTCCAGGGAAACTGATCTCTGTCATCTGGAGATTAGTTGTAAGTCCAGGAGATCTCTAGGCCCCACCTGCAGGCTGGCAACCCTACTTTAGGGACCCATGCCTACTTGCCACAATCTCTAATGGAAACTCCACATAGACCTCTAGTGATAACAGAGATGTTACTCTCCCTGTTTTAAAGGAAGTGTCCAGCATGCAGACATACCCAGTGCCCAAACTAGGTCAGAGAAAGGTTGGGAGGGAGGGCGCAGGTATGTTGCAGACTTAGGACAAGGCTAACCTGTGTTTACTGCCCCGACAGAGCCCTGCAGACAACAAAGACCATGCTAAGGGAGGAGACCAGTCTGGTGGGTGGCAGTCCGGAGGAGGGCAGTCTAGAAATGTGGGCAGTCAGCATCAACACCTCCTTGCCTCTGTAGCTGGACCGTTCTCTTGGCAAGGAAGACACCTAGGCACTGGTGTGTCATTGGCTACTCAAAACAAGCCATAAGCCAAAAATGACATGGGCTGGCTTTCACCTTAAATGCCCCAGGATGGGGCAGTCTGCCATTTCTAAACCTCTGAATCCCAGAGCCAGGAGGCAACATCAGGGGAAGGTCTCATCCAGTATGCCCTGTTGTTGGCCCTGCAGAGGAACTGGTTGGCCACTGTGTGAGACGGGATGCTGGACTAGATGGACCATTGGTCTGATCCAGCAGGGCTCTTCTTACGTTCTAAAATGTTGCCAGCTCCTGCTGTTCCAACATAGGCTGTCCCAACTTAGGGATGCTTGAACATTCGCCCTTTCGGCTCACATCCTGTCTGTCCTTTGTGAACAGGGAGCTGGTTTTTCGATGATTGCTTTGAATGTTTGTCTGCTCGTTTGTGGCTGTTCGAAAAGTTGCTTCATTGCATTCTTTCCTTAGAGTGCGGTCACACGTGCCAAATAACACAGGGGGGGGGGGGGGGAGGCTATTTGCACTGTAGTAATTTGACCCGCCACTGCATGATCAGACGCAGCGGCAGGGGAATTGGTTTTTTTCTGTTGCCGCATGTTTCCGGTGCGCTTTAACGGGGGATCGCTGATGCAATGGGAGTGCGCCTGAGCAATCACATGGGGAAGTCCATCTGTGTCCTGTTGCAAACCCGTTTGATACTGCAGCTTCCCCGGTATTTTTTTAACTTCACTTCTTCAGTGGAGCGCAATGGGTTGGTGACGGGTGTGGGACACTTGCCAGATGTTCCCGTGTGATCGCACCCTTAAAATCTGCCTGGCATTCATGCCTATCTGCTAATTCTGCATGTGATTGGGACCTAAGAATGCAATACAGTGCAATTGGCTTCTCCTAAGGCAATGACCACGATTTTCCCTCTTGTGCCACCAGTGGACATTCTGAGGGCATTTTTAAAAATAATAATTGCTGTTGCAAAAAAGGAAAAGATTAGAGACTTACTCTTTAAAAAATGAAAGCCTTGAATGGCAATAGATGATTATAATGCTAGTGTGCATATTCACAATAACAATCACTGATCTATTTTTAAAAACCCACCTGTTGCACAGAAGGAGCAAAACGCAGGGGAAATGGCTGCTTTCTGTCTTAGATACAGCCATTGACAGTTAAATCAGTCAAAATCATGCTCAGTTTCGGGGCGGGGGGGATCACCAGTGTACAAATCCATTGGACAGGCATTCTAGCCATCCGGTGTGAACCAAACAGAATGGATGCTGATGCGTGTCTATCTGATCATAGCATTCTGACACAATAAATTTGATTGTCAAATATGCTTGTTGTGAGATTTGTGGCATCTCTAATCCAGCATGTTCTTTTTATGTTCCTATGACAGTTATGGCAAAAGACTGCAAAAGAGAGCCAGGGTGGTGCTGTGGTTAAGAGCAATGGCTTCTAATCTGGAGAGCCGAGTTTGATTCCCCACTCCTCCTCCACCTGAAGCCAGCTGGGTGACCTTGAGCCAGTCACAGTTGTCTCAGAACTCTCTCAGCTCCACCAACCTCACAAGGTACCTGTTGTGAGGAGAGGAAGGGAAGGCAATTGAAAGCCACTTTGAGACTTCTGAGGGTAGAGAAAAGTTGGGTATAAAAACCAACTATTATCATTATTATTATTATTATTGTTGTTGTTGTTGTTGTTGTTGTTGTTGCTATTATTGTTGTTGTTATTATTCAAAAGTGTCCATTTCTTAACAGTTTCTACTAGAACAGGGTATTTTTTTTGTAACTCTCTGCCTAATATTTCACTCTAATTCAGATATACAGCATGGATTTTCTATCTCAGACTCTCTCCTTCGGTTCAGAGGAGTGTTTGCCCATTAAATCCTAGCAATGTTTTTCTTTTACTAGGAACATTTAATGAAATAATTAGGCAATTAATTACAAACTCCACAAGGAGTGGCAATTATTGCTTTTTTTCCCATTTAAAACGAGTAAAAGGCTGAGTAACATTGATGAGAACGGCATCATATCCCACTAAAGAAGGGTACCCAAGGGTGGGTGAAAGTGTCTCAAGTCTATATGGTGGGGACATGTGGCAGGAATAATGCCCAGAAATTAACTACACAGCAGGATAGCTTCCTCTTTTTGTACAGTTATATTTTAAGGCAATCCTTATTGCTGTTTATTACCCTTTACTTAATTTTTCTTATAACAGTCAAGATGAGCAGAAAAGATTGATCTTCACCCTAAGAATCAACACAGTACACAATCTTCCTCACAATTCTAGTGTGTAAGTAACCTTTCTTATATTGGAAAGAGCAAGAGTCCAGGAGCACCTTAAAGACTGAAGAAGTGAGCCGTGTCTCACGAAAGCTCCTCCCCTGCCACAAATTTTGTTAGTCTTTCAGGTGCTCCTGGACTCTTGCTCTTTTCTACTGCTACAGACAGACTAACACGGCTACCCATCTTGATCTTTCTTATATTGCTAATATTAATTGCTGGTTATGAATTGCTGAATTCCACCCCTTCTCGCATGGAAACTGATTCAAACAACAGTAATGATATGGTAAATCACCTTCACTTGACCAGTCTCATCAAATCTTGGAAGCTAAGCAGGGTCAGCCCAGCTGATATTTGGATAGGAAACCACCAAGGAATACCAGGGGCAATGAGGCAGAGGTGGGCAATAAATCCATACATCAGCTGTGACTTGACGGCAACAACACCAAAAGTCACCTTCAGTGGCTTTCATGTGTTAAAAATTTCTGAGTTGTACATCACCACACACACACACAGTGTGACATTTGGGCTATATAATGTTGGGAAAGGCTTGGGTGTGAAGCAAACATGAAATTAGCTAACTTGAAGCTGAGACTAAAACTATAATGTCCTATTTAAAAGGATGGATCACTTATTGCAATGGCCAGAAATGGAAATCTGAAAATGGAACAAACCACACACTCAACCAAATGGAGTGGGGTAGTTTGTCCTTCACATACTTATGAATCATACTTATTATTCCCCGAATTAGGGGAGGTAGGGTTTCCAATAGCAGAGGAGAATGCATGAATTCTGTATTTACAATATTAGACACATATGTACATACGCTCACAGGACCGGTTCATGGCATCCCCTCACCCCAAACAAGGTACCCCATGGTTTCCTCCCACATTACCATTGGGTGGATCAAAGCTGAGCCTCTGTGACGATGTCAGCAGTGGTGGCACAGGTCCAGGAGGCAATGCTTATTGTGAGCCAGTGTGGTTTAGTGGAGGCAATGGTGGACTAAGACCCTGGAAGCTCACTGGATGACATTGGGCCCATTGTAAACTCTTGGCCTGGCCTGTCTCACAGGGTTGTTGTCAGGGCCAGCTCACCCACTAGGCAAACTAGGCATTCGCCTAGAGTGCGGACCGGCCCTTAGGGGCACCAAACAGGACCCGGCGCCCCCCCGCCAAAGCCCCCCCAGCCCCCGCCAAAAGGACACGGAGGGGCGCAGCACAGGCAGGCACAGCAGTATCCCCCCCCCCCCGCGACACCTCCCGTGGGTTGAGCAAGAGGAAGGCAGCAAAGGTGTGACTCCACCCACCCACCCAACTACAGAATCCGCTTTGAAGGTGCTTTCCGGCCAGATGGGGTCAGTCCATATGGTGGGATCCAGGGGGAGAGAGAGTGGACTGAGAGTGGATCATTAGGCGGGGGCAGCCCCAGTCTCCAGAGGGGAGGTGTCCAGGCCCCACCGGGAGGTTGGCATCTGCGCCTCGCCTAGGGCGCAGAAACACCTTGGGCCGGCCCTGGTTGTTGTGAGAGAGTGGGGGAAGGGGGAACGATGTTCTAAGATGCTTTGAGTCCCAACTGGGGATATAAGTGTGATATAAATAAATATATGCATTTTCCCCAGCAATACCTGGGTGCTGGCTGAGCTCCTGTGGTATATCAACACTCTCCCATTGTGCCACCCCATGCAGTTGCTTGGGTGGTCTGGCTTGAGAACTGATCCTGCACATGTGCACATGCACACACCCACACTTATTCCAGTGCAGTCTCTCTGGAAAATCTGGTATCCCTCGGTCTTGGAACACAGTACAAGAGCTGTCTTATTTGAAACTGTTGTTGTTTCTTGTGTGTGTATGTTTTTGGGGGGTTTTTTTTGTTTTAATGCCTGAGAAAATTCGGCAGTCACAGACTCGTGGATTTAAACAAACTTTATTTGGGCGCTTGAGTGACTGGCAATTGTGAGCCATCCTTTTAGCTGTCACAAGGCCCGGAGAAATGTGTGAGTGCTCTTCCATGAAATGTTTATATTTCATAAACAAAATGATGTGCTTAACAGTCGGAGCGATGGGAGGGTTCCAGCTAATGCATTTTCCAATGTGTGAGGTAGATTATTAATGCGCTCCAGTAGCTGTTAATTTCAGTTTGCCGGAATGATTTATGAGGAGCTAAAGGAGAGAGACATAATCTAATTGAGATCAGAATCACTGTTCTAGGCGAAGAGCACCAGCCTGGACCCCCTAACCGCAGCAGAATGATTAATATCTAATAAGCAAATAACCCGTTAAATTATTATAAACATTACTTTTGACAACTCTTTTGTCGGCAAATGAAAGATCAAACAAACAATACCGCCCTTGTGTACAAAAAAATCCAGTTTTTCTTTTTTTAAATCGTCCCGATATTTTATGCGAGGGTAAACGTTTTCACATAATCAAACACCCAGATCAAATCTGAGGTAAAAATGGAAACATTGTCATATGAACAACAGATGAACCATGGGAGCATAATCAATCTTGGAACACACACATAAAGAGAGAGAGAGAGAGAGAGAAAGAGGGAGAGACTGTTATCTCAGAGGATTACATGACGGACAGTCTCTGTGGTTATTGTTAGTTAAGTATCTCCATTTTGTTTGGGTGATGAAGCTTTCGAGTTGCTAATTCTGCCCTCGGAAACCGTTGGAGATCTGAAGAGGGAAAAGACAGTGCAGTTTGGAGAGGGGAGGGAGATCAGCAAGGATGTCATACAGTCCACCCTACCAGATTGCCATTTCCTCCAGGGGAACTGATCTCTGTAGTCCGAAGATGAGTTGTAATTCTGGGGAAACTCCAGGCCCCATCCTGAGGTTAGTAACCCTAGATGACATATGTATGTAAATACTATCAAGTTGAAATTGACTTATGGAAACCCCAGCAAGGGGCCTTCAAGGCAAGTGAGAAGCAGAGGTGGTTTGCCATTACCTGCTTCTGCAGTCTTCCTTGGTGGACTCCCATGATCCCAGTACTGACCCTGCCTAGCTTCTGGGATCTGACAAGATCAGTTTATACCGTGCTGCCTTCTCTCCTAACCATAGACGAGGGAAGGAAAATCCAGTTCCTCTACGTGGTTTGCAGCTTCCAGAGAAAAACTGCTGGCCATTGTCATGAAGGGGCATGTCACTGACATATGGGGATCAGGAAACAAAAGTCTCTCAGACTTCTTGACCTTCCATCTCTTCTGAAACAGGCTCATTGCAATTCCTCCCGGGGAGGGGGGGGAGACGAGAGATGCGAGGGACAGGAAGTCTGAAATATCGGGGTTTCCTGTTTCTGCAATGTTGCACCCATGATACATCGAAAACAGCTCTTAGTGAAACCATTGTTTTCCATTCCTCCCACAAACTGGGACACAAATTCTACTTTGGAATGCTGAACATCGTCCTTCCTTTTTTAAAAGAGGATCCCTGTGAGTAGAAGCAATCAGTCCTCATCCCTGAAAGAGCTGGATGTCAGTCTGAAGGAAAACCTAAAGCTGTAAACCAGGAACGATTCCTCTGTGTGTTCTGAGCACAGCTAGATGAATAAGGGCAACTGGGTGGTTGTACCTGTCCCTCCCAAGAAAAAAACACCCTGGCAAGAATATCAGCCTGGAACCACCCACCAGCCACCAAAGAAACAGATGAACTATTATAGTTTGGTGTAGTGGTTAAGTCTGCGGACTCTAATCTGGGAGAACCAGGTTTGATTCCCCACTCCTCCACTTACAGCTGCTGGATGACCTTGGGCAAGCCATAGTTCTGTCCAGTGTTCCCTCTAAGCTGAGTTAGTGTGAGCTAGCTCACAGTTTTTTAGCCTCCGGCTCACAGATTTTTGTCTTAGCCCAGGAAGGATGGCTCCAGAGCAAACTAATTCATGCAGCAGCCAAATTGCTCACTCACAACTTTAATGCTAGGAGCTCACCAAGTAGAATTTTTGCTCACAGGACTCCACAGCTTAGAGGGAGCCTTGGTTCTGCCACAGCTATTCTTTCAAGGACCATTCTGGAAAGAGCTCTCTCAGCCCCACCTACCTCACAGGATGTCTGTCATGGGGAGGGGAAAGGAAAGGAGTTTGTAAGCTGCTTTGAGACTTCTTCCTCTCCCTCCACCAGAAAGAACCCCATGGTGTCCAGTGAACATACCTTCAGGACTGCCTCTTCCAATATGTTCCCAGAAGAACACTGAGATCAGCTGATAACAACATGCTGGTGTTCCTTGGCCCTAGGAAGGCCCAGTTGTCCTCAACTAGGGCCAGGTCCTTTGCGGTGCTGGCCCTGACCTGGTGGAACTCTCTGCCAAACAACATCAGGGCCCTGCGGGATCTGATGCAATTCTGCAGGGCCTGTTAAGGCAGAGATGGTCCGCCAGGCTTTTAGCTGAGGACAGCAATGGTTAAGACTGGCCCCCTCTTTTTCTTCCTATGACCCCCCACATCCCCTGCCCTGCCCTGCTGCGCAGACAGCACTATAGCCGGCAAAAGGGGGTCTATATCGCCATCTGGATCAGTTAATTTATTGGTGTATTGTGACAATTTTATGCTGATTGTATTTCAACTTGCTTGCAGGGCTGGGCGATTCATAAATTTAATTAAATAAATAAAGAAATAAATATTCCTACTCAAATTTCGAATTGCCGTAAAACTGTTGTAGCAGGGTGGGGGCAGGGACAGGACTGCCCAGTCCAACCTAGGAAATTCCTAGAGCTTTTTGATGAGTCTGAAGGGGGGTAGATCAGGGCTGAATGTTGAGAAACTCCACTTGGGGGATAGTTGAGGATGTAGACTGAGGTCTCTGGACCCTGGGAGAGTTGCCAACTCTGGGTTGGGGAATACCTGGAGATTTGGGGGGGGTGGAGCCTGGGGAAGGCAGGGAGGGGAGGGACCTGACCAAAGTATAATGCCACAGAGCCCACCTTCCAAAGCAGCCATTTGCTCCAGGGGAACCGATTTCTATAGCCTGGAGATGAGCTGGATTTCCAGAACTCCAGGCCTCACCTGGAGGCTTTTTAAACTTTATAACATTGCAAAAAATTGTCCAGCATTCCCAATTATACAATATTGTAAAAAGCTCAACATTATGAGTACCCGGTTATGAACTCATTTCAACTTTTTTTTTTTTTTTTAAATAATTTTTTATTGATTTTTAACACTATACCAAGACAAACACCCCCATTGACTCACCGTCAGTGGAGTACACGGATCACAAATCACAAACAGACAAAATAAACATAATGAACACAAACAAAAAACAAATATGTTGTTTTACATAGTTTTGGTACCTCTACATAATTTTATAGTAACTATCAGTACTCTAAAACGATTTCTACTCACGCCTCCAATATCCTTTACATAACAACACAAATTTTTCAGATTTCTTAAAAAGTATATGTATACAACAAGATTGAGTTACTGTAAAGAACAATCAGTGCAATATTAATGATTGGTAAGTCTTAACAGAATCAATAGAATGTAATTAATTAGTATGTGTGTGTGTGTGTATATAACACAACAATCAATATAAATTCAGTAGTTTCAAGATCAGCTACAAACTTATTATAAGGACTCTAATATCTCTCACACTGAAAGAGTGTGTGTGAGAGGCTAGGAGGCCTTCTAGAAGGACCAACCTAGCTACTTTTCCAGTAGAGCCTTAATTGAACTAGGACTTATTTGAACCCTGAACCCACCTTCCCTCCCCCCCGGCTTCATAAAAGTGCATAAACATTGGAAAACCTTTAGTAGAACCAGAATCAAAATTACATTAAACAAACCATTTATGATTTATTAGTAGGGTTGCCAAATCCAAATTGTCCGGGAGCGGGAGGCTCCTGGATGGCGTCCTCTTCATGCGCGCGCATAGCGCGCGCGCACCGCATGCGCGTTACCCGGAAGTGACGTCACACCCTGGGGACGGGGCCACGCCATTTGAGGGGAAAACGAAGAGTTTTCCCCTCAAATGGCATGGCCCCTCCCCCAGCGTGCAACGTCACTTCCGGGTGATGCGCGCGCGCACGACCAGGACACCCGCTCCCGGCCAAAAAAATTTTTGGCAACCCTAGGTCCACCAGGCTTTTAGCTGAGGACAGCAATGGTTAAGACTGGCCCCCTCTTTTTCTTCCTATGACCCCCCACATCCCCTGCCCTGCCCTGCTGCGCAGACAGCACTATAGCCGGCAAAAGTGGGTCTATATCGCCATCTCGATCAGTTAATTTATTGGTGTATTGTGACAATTTTATGCTGATTGTATTTCAACTTGCTTGCAGGGCTGGGCGATTCATAAATTTAATTAATTAAATAAATAATCCCACTCAAATTCCGAATTGCCGTAAGACTGTTGAAGCGGGGTGGGGGGGGCAGTGTCAGGACTGCCCGGTCCAACCTAGGAAATTCTTAGAGCTTTTTGGTGAGTCTGAAGTGGGGTAGATCAGGGCTGAATGTTGAGAAACTCCACTTGGGGGATACCGTAGTTGAGGGTGTAGACTGAGGTCTCTGGACCCTGGGACAGTTGCCAGCTCTGGGTTGGGGAATACCTGGAGATTTGGGGGGGTGGAGCCTGGGGAAGGCAGGGTTCAGGGAGGGGAGGGACCTGAGCAAAGTATAATGCCACAGAGCCCACCTTCCAAAGCAGCCATTTGCTCCAGGGGAACCGATTTCTATAGCCTGGAGATGAGCTGTATTTCCAGAACTCCAGGCCTCACCTGGAGGCTTTTTAAACTTTATAACATTGCAAAAATTTGTCCAGCATTCTCAATTGTACAATATTGTAAAAAGTTCAACATAGTCCAACATTATTTATTTATTTATTTATTTATGAGTACCCGATTATGAACTCATTTCAACGTTACAGTCTTCCTCAGATGTAATCCTATATTGTCAGGAGGTGTCAGCCTCTTATTCCAGCTCAGTATTGTAATTTCTTAATTTCCTTCATAGTATCCTGGAATAAACCATAATCACTGGAAAGTCCACATGTAGCTGCATGGAAATTAGTTATTTTAAGCTTATAATGATTTAATAATTTAATTTTTAGAAAACTTCCTTCTGCTTCCATAGTAAGTGTTTATATTGGGAGCAAGCCAATCCTCTGTAGGTGCAAAAAAGCTTCCTGGATTTTGCTGGCTACGCTCTCCATAAGCACTATCTATTTTGGTAGCAGCAAACCAGTCCTGTCTTTCCTGTTGGATACCCGTGATCAGGGCTTTTTTTTGTAGAAAAAGACCTGCAGGAACTCATTAGCAAAATAGGCCACACCCAACAGCAAAAAACTCATTAGAATATTAGGTCACACTCCTAACAATGCAGCTCATTAGCATATTAGGCCATCCCCCATGCCTTCCCTTGGCTTGCTTGGGTGCCCCATGGCTGCGGGGAGCCCAGGCAAGGTGGCCCTTGGACAGGCCGGGGAAGGCATGGGGAGTCATTTATATTTATTTATTTATATTTATTTATATCCTAATTTATATCCCGCCCTACCTCCCCGATCCTTCCAGGGGGCCCCTTGGCCCACCCGCCTCAGAATTGCAGGGGTGGGTCGCTCTCCAGGCCTTCCCTCTGTAGCCACGCACGCAGAGGTTTTGGCTGTAGTGGGTGTGGCCAACTCTGAAGCCAGCCGGAACTCCGTTCCTGTGCGTTCCTGCCCAAAAATAGCCCTGCCTGTGATCCCTTTTGGTTGTGCTGCTCACCTGGAGGCTGGTAAGCCTCCCTATGCCATCGGGAATGGCTTGAATCCCTTCCCCAGGCCCAGCTGCTTTTGCTGAAAACAGCCAGGGTCTGTCCCACAGCGCCCCCTGTGGTAGGGAAGAGTCATCATGGCCATAGGGGGGCAAAATAGACTACTAGGCTGCTACTGCTGCTCAGGAAAGGGAGTTACACTAATAAAATTAGAGGGCCTCAGGCCGCAAAAGCCTAGGGCAGCCACTCCACTGAGGAGGCTCCCAGGGGGAAAACTGCCCCAACCTATTTTATGGGTGCTGTGACATTGGGGAGGTTAACAGCGGTCCATATCTGAAGAACTTTCCAAGAGGAAACAAGCTGCAGTCCCTGCCTGCTGGAGATTTCTTGGGGGGGGGGGCGGCACTCTTCTCCCCATCTACACTCGATTCACCGTACTGCAAATGCATCCAGATGACGGAGTTTAAGCCTCTTCTGCTCAAGCAGGAGACATTCGACACTGAAGACCTTTACATTATAAACCCGAACACCATCAACGTCGAAGCAGAGCTGCATTAGAAAGTACTGAGTTCATGTTTTTCGAAGCAGAAGTATTGTGAAACCTCAGCCTGGCATTGGAACAGCTGTTCAAAATCTATTTTTTCCAAATGGCTGAAAATGGTCCCTAACCCATTCTAATATTAACTATGAGAAACTTGGTTCTTGTTTTTTTAAAATAAAAAAAAAATCTCGTGGAATTTGTGTTTATTAGATGTCTTGTTGGGTTTGGCCAGCGGAAACTGTGTTGTAACCTTCACAGACATCCTTTTAAACGCTGTTTAATACATTCTTTCCCGCTGATGAGGCAGGACAGTTCCAAACAAACTAACAGGGAGAATTTTGTCTTCTCCTGTTTCGTTCTAAAGTGGCAGACCTCAAACTCCTTAGGCTGAATGAGTCCCTTCAGCTTTGTCGGGGCCAACACAAACAATATTTAACTGCTGAGGGTGAGGTTTGTCCTGTAGCACGGATCTGCAATCTTCCCAGCCATTTCAAAGTGCCGGTCTTGGGTCCTTTTCACACAGTTGGAAATGGTGTCCAGTGATCATGTGAAAAAACCAACTGGTTTGCATATAAGTAGCGACTGCACAGATCTGATGAATGTACAGGATCAAACCAAAGGCTCAGGCCACCTGGTTCAACATCTGGTTTCTCAGAGTGACTAACCAAATGCTGCAAGCAAGAATTAAGGCAACAGCCTCCCCCTGCTGTTAAATCCTCTCAGCAACTAGTACCCAAAGGCAGGACTATTTTTTGTGAGGCAGGAACGCCCAGGAACGGAGTTCCGGCTGGCTCCTAAGTTGGCCACGCCCAGCAGGAACTCATTAGCATAATAGGGCACACCCAACAGCAGGAACTCATTAGGATTGGCTACATTCGAGGGGTGTGGTCTAACATGCAAAGGGTTCCTGCTGCAAAAAAAGCCCTGGGTTTTGACAACAAACAAGGTAAACAGAATAAGAAGCAAAAGGTGGGTGTGGCTGGATGACCACACTTCTGGTGACATGGGGTGTGGCCTAATATGCTAATGTGCTGTGGTTTCATGGGTGTGGCCTAATATGCTAATGAGTTTCTGCTGTTGGGTGTGGCCTGTTATGCTAATGAGTTCCTGCTGGGCTTTTTCTACAAAAAGAGCCCTGCCCAAAGGTAAACTGCCGCTGAAGGTGGAAGTTTTGTCCAGCCAAACATATCATCCTTCAGTTTGCTGACTCCCAATTCAAAACTATCTAAAGGTAACCCTGACCTGGATAGCCCAGGCTAGTCTGATCTCATCAGATCTCACAAGCTATGCAGGGTTATCCCTAATCAGTATTTGGATGGATGACAACCAAGGAATGCCAGGGTTGTGACATGGAGGCAGGCAATGGCAAGCCACCTCTGAACATCCATTGCCTTGAAAACCCTGTGGGGTTGCCGTACGTCAGCTGTGACTTGACAGCAAAAAAAGGTAGCTGCTGTCAGTATGTCTTGTAGCAGTGAGTTCCACAAGATAAGCAAAAGGGAACGACTGTGGTTCAGTTACACAGCAGCTACTTGACATGCAGAAGGTCCCAGGTTCAGTTTCTGGCATCTCCAGTTTGAGGATCTGGCAGTAGGTGATGTGAAGGAGTCCCTCGCCTGAGACCCTGAAGAGCTGCTGTCTGAGTAGACAAGACTGACCTTGTTGGACCAAGGGCCTGATTCAGTATAATGCATCTTCATGTGTTCAAGAATTACTTCTGTTTGTTGTCTGGTCTGAATCTATTGCCTGTTGAGTTTATTGTGAGAGACAGAGTTCTGATTTCTACAGTAGAGGGTTGTAATGAAGTCAGAGGCCTGAATAGCAGGCCTGATCCTGCTCCCCTTCTTCTGTGGTTCACTATGAAGAGTTTTTGAATATCTGAAAAGCTATGGGCAGACGAAGAATAGATTCTTTTGAACTATGGTGCTGGAGAAGAGTCTTGAGAGTCCCTTCGACTGCAAGAAGATCAAATCAGTCAATCCCAGGGGTCGTTTCGTAGAAAAAGAGCTAGGGGAACTCATTAGCAGAACTCATTAGCATATGCCACACCCCCTGACATCACCGGAAGTGTGTCATAAGGCCACACACCCCGCCCCCAACGGTCCTATAAGGGGCCCGGCGGTGGACCTGCAAGGCCGGCAGGAGTGCAAGGAAGCCCCGCGAAGGCCCTCCCTGGCCCCAGGCAGGCAAGGGTGGGGAGAGGCAGGGAGGAAGCAACTTACCGTCCCTCTTCTCCTGCCTCCTCCTGGCTGAATGAGGGCTGGAATCGGGGTGGACGCATTGCTGTCTCCAACCAACTATTCTGCTGGAGAAGGAGGAAGAAGGAAGGAAGGAAGGAAGGAAGGAAGTGTCACTTTCAGTGCCAACAAGGCTATGCTGGGGATCATGGACAAATGCCATGTGGATAGGAACTGGGAAAGACTGAGAAAAGCAGCTGGCTGGATTCAACCCTGTGTGTAATCAGCAATTCTGCACGAATGCAGAAAAGGTGAAAAATAACACACTGAACACAGAATTGGCTTTGAAAGGCCAAGTTACTAGGCCTGATGATCAAGAAGATATACTCGGGTTGCCAGCCTTTAGGTGGGACCTGGTAAAAAATGATCAGGCAGGCAAAGAGGGAATATGAGGAGCATATCGCAAAAAACTATTGAGGCAGACTCAACATGGGTTCTGTAATGGAAGATCATGTCTCACTAACCTGTTTGTGTTCTTTGAGAGAGTGAACAAACATGTGGACAAAGGGGTCCCTTGATGTTGTTTACCTTGACTTCCAGAAAGCTTTTGATAAAGTTCCTCATCAAAGGCTCCTAAGTAAGCTCAATCGTCATGGGATGAAAGGACAAGTCCTCTTGTGGATCAAAAACTGGCTAATTAATAGGAAACAGAGAGTGAGTATAAATGGGCAGTTTTCTCCGTGGAGGGTGGTGAGCAATGGGGTACCGCAGGGCTCAGTACTGGGTCCGATGCTTTTTAATTCATTAATTGTTCATTAATGATTTGGAGTTGGGAGTAAGCAGTGAAATGGCTAAATTTGCAGATGACATGAAATTGTTCAGGGTGGTGAAAACCAGGGAGGATTGTGAGGCACTCCAAAGGGATCTGTTGAGGATGGGCGAGTGGGCATCAATGTGGCAAATGGGGTTCAATGTGGCCAAGTGCAAAGTGATGCACATTGGGGCCAAAAATCCTAACTGAATACACATTGATGGGATCAGAACTGACAGAGACTGACCAAGAGAGAGGTCTTGGAGTCGCGTAGTAGATAACTCACTGAAAATATCAAGACAGTGTGAAACTGCAATAAAAAAGGCCAACGCTATGTTGGGGATTATTAGAAAGGGAACTGAAAACAAATCAGCCAGTATCGTAATGCCCCTGTATAAATTGATGGTGCGACTTCATTTGCAATAATGTGTGCAATTCTGGTCATCACACCTCAAAAAGGATACTATAGCATTGGGAAAAGTGCAGAAAGGGGCAACTAGAATGATAAATGGTTAGGACACTTTCCCTATGAAGAAAGGTTAAAGCGCTTGGGTCTGTTTAGCTTGGAGAGACGACGACTGAGGGGTGACATGATCAAGTTTTACAAGATTATGCAAGAGGCCGGGGGTTTTTGTTTTCCCCCCGCCATTTTTTTTAAAGGTCGGCAATATTGCGCTTGGGCGAAGCTTCGCCCTGGCATTTGTTTTTTTTTTAAAAAAAGAAAAGGTCCTTAGTTTAATGTTTCGGAGGAGTCCGGGACTTCAGGGAGGCCAGTTTGGTCTTTAAACTTTAAAGGTAAGTCCTTACCTTTAAAGTTTAAATGTAAGACAGGGGGGTTTGCGCATGCGCAGAGATCGCCATTCTGTGGATGGCTGCCTATGTGCATGCTCAAACTGAGTTTTAAAAAAAACGCCGACGGCCGCTGCATGTGAACGGGCATACAACGATGGGCTCCGCAGACAGGAGGCAAGTGTGATCACGTTTCAGCTGGCATAAACTGCACCGGTTCCAACCGGTACAGTTTATGCCGGCTGAAACACCCTGTCTGAACGCACCCAAAGAGTGATTAACACATGGAATTCACTGCCACAGGAGGTAGCGGCGGCTACAAGCATGGACGGCTTCAAGAGGGAATTGGATAAACGTATGGAGCAGAGGCCCGTCAGTGGCTATTAGCCACAAGGTATAGATAGGAACTCTCAGTTTGGGGCAAGTGATACTCTGTATTCTTGGTGCTTGAGGAGGGGCAACAGTGGGAGGGCTTCTCTAGTGTCCTGGCCCCACTGCTGGACCTCCTGATGACACCTGGTATTTTTGGCCACTGTGTGACAGAGTGTTGGACTGGATGGGCCATTTGCCTGATCCAACATTGGCTTCTCTTATATTCTTATGTTTTTGTGTGTGCTCTGTGCATGGTACCCCCCTGATGTCCCTGTCCTCTCCAGGCTCCACCCCCAAATCTCCAGGAGTTTCCCAACCTGGATTTGACAACCCTACCCCCCATCCCCTGCCCATGGCCAGGAGAGACCTGGCAACTCGAAGATATACAAGTGTGTGAGTAATGTCGCTCTTGAAAAAAATACTAGGTGCTCTGGAGGTGAAGTTTTAGTAACTTCTATAGCTTCTGGCTCTTGCCCATGAATAAGAAAACCGGGCATAAATTATGTAATTTAGTAAGAAGTATAGATAAAATTATGCATAAAAAGAGACTGTGTAAATCAATCATGCAAATTTATTTCATCTGTGTAATTTATATTGGTCAGTAAATCCACCTTTTCTTGACACAAAATTGGGTTTACCTTGCTACAGAATTCCGACTATTTCCCTTTTTTAAAAAAGCATAACGTATGCATGGACAAATCCATAATTCTATTCAGAGTGTGGTTGTCAGGTCCAATCCCTGGAACATAACCAGAATGAAGAAAAAAAACCCAGTGGGATTATGCTTATTGATTCTGGTCTTTGACTATCTTTAGAAACCATTATAGTACGTGTGCTACACCCTTTGAGATGTACCCTGCATTGCAGAGAGACCCAGTATGTGCAGCGTGCAATCTAGACCATTAAAACAAAGGAGCACCTTACGACAGTCAAAGGTGGATTGATCCCATATGCTCCACCCCTACCTACTTCACTTGGGAAGTAGGTCATCATTCTGGTGCTCATGGGCAGCAAGTTTTTAGAAAGTGGGTGGGACCAGGTGGGGCTTTAGCCCAACAAGGCTTCTGGTTGGCCACTGGTATGCTCAGCCATTTCTGATTGTTGGATCCCCAAGCATCGAGAATAAATCCACGTTTTCAAGAATAGCAAAATATATTTCATAGCGTGTTCTTGGAGATCTGGAGGTGGACCTTCAGAAGGGCAGGGCTCAGAGGAACAAAGGGACCTCAGTAGGGTATCATACCATAGAGACCACCCACCAAAGCAGCCATTTTCTCCAGGGGGACTGATCTCTGTAGTCTGGAGATCTCCAGGTCTCCGCTGGAGGTTGGCAACCTGAGATGTAATTCTGCCTAGTGTTGCACTGTACATGGAGTGCTTTAAATCCTTGATTATGCCATATATACACCATTAGCTTTCCTGTTGGACTGAAAAGATGGTGCATTGCAAAGGAAACAGCTACTGAGGTGCAGTTTACATTAGGCATGTTACGTTAGGCTGTTACATTAGTGCTGTTCCTTATGTTAAGGCCTTTAAATCTGTTTGGGTCAGGGATGAATGGAATAGAAAGGAAAAGGTAAAACTGACTCCTTGACCTAGACAGGACCTTCACTAAGTGGGTGAAGGTAAGCTGGGGCATTCATTTTGTAGCTGCCTCAACTTCCTGTGGGAGCCATTTTATGGCAGCCATTTTGTGGCTACACCCACCACACTGTGTCAGAATTCCAAAGGTGCCTACAGGCTCAAAAAGGTTATGGACCCCTTGATTAGACACTTCTTCGACAGTGGATAGTATAGAGGTGGAGTGAGCCTCACCTACATAGTGAATATCCCACCTTAATGATAATCTTCAAAAATAATGAATGCTGGACGTGACCTTTAAAATAATAAAAATACATTTCCTAATAATATGGATCTTTTTATTCCTCAATGAAGCTGTCCCCCTGTAAATTACGAGGCTAACAGCTGGCTGCCAATGAAACTCACTATTAATTGTATGCTCACTGCACCGCCTCGTGTAAATCAATATGAGCAATGAGCACAGTTGCCTCCTTCTATACAGAGGTGATATAGATAACCCTCCCCACAATGTGAAGTAATTTAAGGCCGGCTGTCAGATCTCTTGGACCAGTCATCATCCGTGGCTTCTTTGCCATAAACAGGGCGGGGAGACAAGAATGAGAGGAAAGTCATCTCATATTAGGGAAGTACTTCAGCCAGTGATCCATGCAATAAACATGGGATACACAACACAATGGCCATAGATATATGTGGATATCTTACCCAGTGGGTATCTGACAAAGGAAGTGCTCATACCCAAAAAAAAAATCTTGTTGGTGTCTAATGTGCTACTGAGCTTGAATCTAAAAATGACCATAGCTCAGTGATCCCCAGTGTGGCCCCCATGGATACCCTGGCAGACTCTGATGGGTTCCTTGGTGCCTGTTCTTCCCCAGTTCATGTCTTCCCTCAAAACCAATAGCCACTGGACCCGGAGGCAACAACTTTGTGCCTGCAGGGAGCACCCATTCAAGAGACAGATGCCTCCATTATAGGAGGATGCTTGGCTTGCACTCTCCCAGCGTTTTTTGATTGGTTCCAGCACCCCTGGCAGCCATTTTGTCCCTGGACACAGCCCCCACAGCAGCCATTTTCTAATGGTAGCCACTCCCTGTCTTCAGAATTCCAAAAGTGCCCACAGTCTTCCTGAGATTGGGGATATCTGTCATAGCTTGTGCCAAGAATAAAAACCAAGTCCAAGCGCTTCCCTCAAACATAAAAGACAAACTGCAGGGTCTGACTCATAATCAGAATTTGGAGCACTGGCAGGCACTCTTAATGGAAGCCGCTTCCAACTTATGGTGACCCGATGAATTAATGACCTCCGAACCATCCAATTATTGACAGACTTGCTCTAGTCTTGCAAACTGAGGGCCATGGCTTCCTTTGCTGAGCTGATCCATCTCCTGTTGGGTCTTCCTCTTTTCCTCCTTCCTTCACCTTTTCCCAGCGTTATTGTTTTTTTCTATAGAGTTTTATCCTCTCATAATGTGAGCAAATACGCTAACCTCAATTTAGTCATTTTAGCTTTTAGGGAGAGTTCAGGCTTGATTTGATCTACAACCCACTTATTTGTCTTTCTGGTGGCAAACTCTCCAGTTACATATATATTATGGGGAAACAGAGCAGTTAGCAAGCTCACTAAGGTCACTCCAAAGTTCCAAGCTCTTGCCGTTCCGAGAGCCCCACTGGAGCCCCGTCCAAATCAACTGGACCGTTGGGTTGTTTGATGCCATTATCCTGTTGGACAGGAAACCTAAATGGTTTCAGGGACCAGTCTACCTAAGGGACCGCCTTGCCCCACATGTTCCCCCAAGGGCACTACGGTCGGGGACCCAACATCTATTAGATGTTCCAGGGCCCCGGGCTATCAAACTTACCATGACCAGGAATAGGGTGTTCTCGGTGGCAGCTCCTATCTGGTGGAATGAGCTCCCAGAGGAGATCAGGGCTCTGCGGGACCTAGCACAGTTCCGCAGAGCCTGCAAGACGGAGCACTTCTGCCAGGCTTTTGAATAGGAGCCACCACCACTAGTCCATCACTAGTGCACCACCAACGCACTAGTCTACCATCAACGCCCCATATATATGGAATAACCTCAATTTAGTCATTTTAGCTTGTAGGGAGAGTTCAGGTTTGATTTGATCTACAACCCACTTATTTGTCTTTCTGGTGGCACACGGTATCCATAAAACTCTCCAGTTACATATATATTATGGGAAAACAGAGTAGTTAGCAAGCTCACTAAGGTCACCAAAGTTCCAAGCTCTTGCCGTTCCCAGAGCCCCACTGGAGCCCCATCCAAATCAACTGGACCGTTGGGTTGTTTGGTGCCATTATTCTGTCGGACGGGACACCTAAATCCTTCGGATTGATAAAGTCAATGCAGTTGTTTCCATCGGCCCAGATTGTGTCTGGTCTACTTTTTTTTTTCCGTTCAAGGAGAAAGAAAATATGAGAAAACGACCAAGCTGAAAGCAAGTCATTGTAACAGAGCAGAGCCCCACAAACCATGTTTCCGGCAGTAGATTGGATTACCTGTATATTGTACAATAAATGGGTTGGAAATCCAAGTGGTAGGCGTGCTCATTTTTTGTGCGTGTACGCATGGGGCAAAATTCATATGTCAAGAAGCCTTTGACAAACGTTATTTCCATACTTAAATTGAGCAACGAATTGAAACTGGCAAAGGGAAAGGAAAAGAGAATGCATGCTACAATGGTGCCTTTTTAAAAATTGCTTTCTCTATTGATAGTTTTGTCCTGCATTCAAAGCAATTTCAAGAATACAGAATGCGAAACCTAGAAGGAAACGCTGCTCTAATTAAATCAGCAAAAGGTTCCTTTATTTCTTGGGAACAATGTGAGTCAAAAGTGATCTTTTCCAGCAGGAAAAATTAAATTAAAGCCGATGTGAGAAGTCTGCTATTCCCAATGTATTTCCACTTGAAATGTTTATTACAGCTTTTATTCTCTCCATAATAGCATCAATAGGGAGGGAGATCTCACCAAATATAGAATTCCAAAATCCTGTCCTGAGTTAAAATACATTTTCATCCTCTTCCATCAGGGCAAAGTACAATAAAGACATTTCCCTTGTAGCATAGCTTCAGTTAGGAGCTCTGCCAAGTTAATAAATGCTCTTATTTTAATATTTAATTACAGGTGAAGCAAATACACCAAGAGTGATTTCTGAAGGCGTGTCACTACCAGGTAATTATTGTACAGCAAGTTGTATTAATTTATACAATGATATTCATTACTTAGCACAAAGACTCTCGGTCTTAGGGGATGAACCGAAAGAGCAAGGTCTTTGATCACACCTACTTATCTCGTTTCCCCCCTTCCTGGCCCAGCTCCTGCATCCTGCATTAAGACCTAGCCATCTCCAACCAGCTCTATGGTTTTGCCATAGAGTTTTGGCGAAATGCTAGTGCGTTACCCAGTGTGATTACATCACTTTGGGGAGCACCAGAAGCTGCATCATCAGCCCAGGTTCTCTGATCAGTCACTCTCTACTACACCTAGGCATGTTTTCCCACTGCCCGGCTGAGCAGCGGCAGGCAACAGGCTCTAGGGATGTGAGGTCCCCCACCCCCATCTGGAAACTTGCAAGCCTAGATGTAATACATTGGAGTCAATTCTTCAAAGCTTCCGTTTTTCCAAGGGAACTGATCTCTGGACTGATCTCTGGAGGTCAGTTGTAATTGTGGGTAGGGATGGGCACAAACTGGCTCATGAAGTTCGTGATGAATTTTGGCCAGTTTGTGGTTCGCAAACTGAAGTTCGTGTCAGGTCAACCGGCACGAACTTTCCATGAAATTTCAAGAGGTTTGTGGTGGTTTGTGAATGGATACATTTCCAGACTGTCAGCAGTCCACTCAATCAAAATGTTTCCAAACTTCAAATCAAGAGTGGGCAGCAGAATGAGGTTCCCTGTATGTTTGGTGTGTGTAGCTTGCAGGTCCATTCTACGCACTTTTGAACCTGTGCTTGACATCTCCCCCAAAAGCAATTTCCTGGGATCATCTTGGGGGGGCATAATAACTCAGATCCCCTAAGTCCAATCTGCACATAACTTGAGGGGTATGTGGAGGAGCATCTGGGGGAGGCCGCCACCAAATCTGATGTCTCTACCTTGCACAAGCTCCATTCTATACACTTCTGAAAGTCCTGAAGCTGTGCCTGTCATTTCCCCAGGAAGCACTTTCCTGGGGGCATCTTCTTTGATGGGCCATACCCCGTAAATCCAATCCTCCCCAAACTTGGAGGGCAGGTAGGGGAGAGTCGGACTGAGATTCCCTCTGAGTTTGGGGTCTCTAACATGGAGGGGCCATTCTAAAATATAACAAACCTCACAAACTGAACAAGTTTGAGGCAGTTCGTGGCTCACAAGCCAGGCATGCCACGAACCAAACCACATTTTCCCAGTTTGTGTCCATACCTAATTGTGCGGAGATATCCAGGCTCCACCTGGAGGCTGGTAACCCTAAAGCCACCCTCCAAAGCTGCCATTTCCTCGATCTCTGGTAGTATGGAGCTAAAGTTGCCAACCTTATAGAGGCACCTGGAGATCTCCTGCTTCTTATAGCTGATCTCCCAGTGACCAAGATCAGTTCCGCTAGAGAAAATGGCTGCTTCAGAGGATAGATTCTATGGCACTATATCATATTGAGGTCCCTCCCCCCAAAAAAACCGTGCTCTCCTCAGGCTCCCCCCCAAAAAAATCTTCAGGAATTTGTCAGCCCAAAGCTGGCAACCCTACAGGCCCGTACTCAAGATTTTTTATTTTGGGTGGCCCCTTAAAAAGTCAAGGGGCACTGAAATTCACACATGAACATAAGAACATAAGAGAAGCCAATGTTGGATCAGGCCAATGACCCATCCAGTCCAACACTCTGTGTCACACAGTAGCCAAAAATACCAGGTGCCATCAGGAGGTCCACCAGTGGGGCCAGGACACTAGAAGCCCTCCCACTGTTGCCCTCCCCCAAGAACCAAGAATACAGAGCATCACTTGCCCCGGAGTCCCTATCTATACCTTGTGGCTAATAGCCACTGATGGACCTCTGCTCCATATGCTTATCTAATTCCCTTTTGAAGCCGTCCATGCTTGTAGCCGCCACCACCTCCTGTGGCAGTGAATTCCATGTGTTAATCACTCTTTGGGTGAAGAAGGACTTCCTTGTGTCTGTTCTAACATGGCCTCTGCTTCTCCCCCAAAGCATTTAAAGGGTGCCTTTAAATGCTTCAAGGGAGAAGTGGGGGCCACACACTCTACTCCAAGCTGAGTGCAGGTGGACATGGCCTCCCCCAAAGTCAGGGGGCCTTGGGAAGAAGTCCGGGGGCCGAGCCCCAGGGGGCCCCACTGCAGCTACGGGCCTGCAACCCCATCTGGAGATCTCTTGTAGTTCCAGGAACACTCCAGATGCACCTGGAGGTTAGCAGTCCTAATGGCCCTTTGAGACAGGCTTCAGGGATGAAACGCAGGCCATTGCTTCAGAAAGCACAAGATCCTTCCTTGCCTTATTAAGTGGGATTGAGAAGGTGGCTGATAGTTCACACCTGCCCTGGCAGTTGCACATAATTCCCTGTGTGCTAAAAGCCAGAATGCCATGGTACTCTCAGCACACAGAAATCAACACAAGAAAGAAAGGGAAACGGGCCGAAGGAAGTGGAGTCCCACGTTAATAGATGTGAGCACATTTCACTAAGCCAAGGACAATCCAAGCCCAGTGGTTTTGCTAATCTTCTGTTTGTGATTTCATGGGGGGGGGGAAGGGATGACAAACTAACAGGGAGAAGAAAGGGGAGTTTGCAATTCACAAACCAATTTGTGTTGTTTCTGCAACACTGCAAAAGTGCGACTCATGCATATGTTAATGAAATTGCAATGAAAGCTTTGGCACCATTTCATCCGTGTACCTAGATCAGGGAGCAGCAACACAACATGGTCGCATGTCTTTAGAAAACATCAAGGAGTGGGGCTCAGGTCTGCAGTATTTATGATTCCGAATAAAAGGGCATGAGCATGAATGACGACTGGTAGTGGGGTGGGGTGAGAGAAAGGGCTGATGGTCAAAATCACAAGCTATGTGGCTGGACATAGTCCAAGTGGGACCTTCATTATTTACTTGAAATGAGAGGTTCTAGTGCTCAAGCTTCCTTAGATTCCCTACCCACCTAGGTCTGGATTCCTCATACAAGCACGGAGGCATACAAGCAGGGGTCATTTCCTGCAGGAGCGCACAGCTCTGGCAGTAAAGAGCCCAGGGGGCGGGCACATGCAACGAGCCCCACCCCCTGCTTCCAGCAGCCCCCAGTCAGAGCAAGAAGCAGCCAGGTAAGTTGCAGAGCTCCCCCCGGCCCCCCGGTCCAAAAGAGTCCAGTGGCACCTTTAAGACCAAGTTTTATTCAGGTACAAGCACTTTCTCCTCTGCGAGATCTACACGTCCCCCCCCCCAATAGCTAGCGATCCAAAACAGTCCAGTGGAGCCTGAGCGGTGGGTGTTGCCTTCTGACACACATCATGTGATGTCAGGGGGTGTGGCATATGCAAATGAGTTATGCTAATGAGTTATGCTAATGAGCTCCTGCACCTCTTTTTCTATGAAATGACCCCTGCAAACAAGCATGGAGAAAAACATGCCTGGACCTGGATAGTGCAGGTTATCCCGATCGTATCAGATCTTAGAAGCTAAGGAGGGCCAGCCCTGGTTAGTATTTGGATGGGAGACCACCAAGGAAGTCCAGGGTTACTGTGCAGAGGCAGGCAGTGGCAAACCACCTTGAAAACCCTATGGAGTCAACATAAGAAGAAGAGGAGACTGGATTTATACCCCACCCTTCACTACCTGAAGGAGTCTCAGAGCGGCTTACAATCCCTTTCCCTCCCCCTCCCCACAACAGACACCCTGTGAGGTAGGGGGAGCTGAGAGAGCTCTCTTGAGAACTGCCCTTGAGAGAACAGCTCTGAAAGAACTTATGACTGACCCAAGGTCACGCCAACAGCTGCATGTGGAGGAGTGGGGAATCAAACCCGGTTCTCCCAGATTAGAGTCCGCGCTCCTAATCACTGCACCAAACTG
>NW_015167253.1:28702-29183 GCF_001447785.1 Gekko japonicus
GGGAGTTTGTAAGCCGCTCTGAGACTCCGAGTGAAGGGCAGGGTATAAATCCAATCTCCTCCTCCTCCTCCTCCTTTTCAATAAAGCTGTTGACCAGTAACAGATCTTTGGCTGAGTAACTGTGTTTCAACCAGTCAATCTTCTAAAAATTCAGGTTATCAAAAAAGCTCAATCGATGCTTCTCTGTTGATTCAGAACTTTTTGACCCTGCTTTTCTCACAAAGGGGTATGTTTTAATCTGTGTTGTTCTGATCACCAGGAGTTTGCAGATTTAAAGGAAGCAAGCCCAAGCAGGTCTACTCAAAAGTAAGTCCGCATTTTATGCAGTGATGCTTCCTCCCAGGCAAGCATCCTTAGGGTTACAGCCCTTGTTACCTTTGTGGGGTTTTCTGCCCTTACCGCTGTCATCCTCTCCTCCTGCGGATTCTTCCTCAACCAAAATTTTGATGGTAAGCTACTTGGTGCAGAGACCTTTGTATGT
>NW_015167254.1:0-2100 GCF_001447785.1 Gekko japonicus
GCCATCTGGGTTACTACTGGTATTAGAGCAATGAACCCCTTAAAATGAGGCTTCGATTAATAACTGGCGCTCAGTAAAACATACTGTCCGTGCAGAATTCATTGTCCTAAATGTCATTCTGCCAGTTTCTCGCCTTCTGAAAAGGAGATGAGTAAAGAAAGAGTTTTGTTGGGTACAGGTGCTTGGGGGGGGCACAGTGGGAGGGCTTCTGGAGTTCTGACCCCGCTGGTGGACCTCCTGGTGGCCCCTGGGATTTGGCTACTGTGTGAGAGAGAGTGTGGGACTGGATGGGCCATTGGCCTGATCCAACATGGCTTCTCTTATGTTCTCTTAGCTGCAAGGTACAGATGGAACACTCTATCTGGGGCAGGGATGATCTGTATCCTTGGTGCTGGGGGGGGCAACAGTGGGAGGACTTCTGGAGTTCTGGCCCCACTGGTGGACCTCCTGATGGCACCTGGGATTTGGCCGCAGTGTGACACAGAGTGCTGGACTGGATGGGCCATTGGCCTGATCCAACATGGCTTCTCTTATGTTCTAGGGAGGCATGTTGAATAAGAGATCTCATTTTATTAGCTCCTCCACTTTCCTCCTCTTATCCTCAAACGCAGGGGTCCCCGACCTTTTTCAGCCCATGGGTACTTTTCGTATCCTGACACAAAGCAGGGGGCACAGTCGCAAAATGGCTGCCATAAGAGGTGAAGCCAGCAACAAAATACCGGGAGTGAGGTTATTTATTACTCAAATAGTAGTTCTTCAAAGCTGGAGGCAGAAGCTCTGTTTAACAGGATGCCTTTTTATCTGGTGTAGTGGTTAAGAGCGGCGGGCTCTCCTCTGGGAGAACCAGGGTTGATTTCCCACTCCTCCACATGCAGCTGCTGGTGTGACCTTGGGTCAGTCACAAGTTCTCTAAGAGCCGTTCTCTCAGGAGCAGTCCTCGTGAGAGCTCTCTCAGCCCCACCTACCTCACAGGGTTTCTGTTGTGGCGAGGGGAAGGATTGTAAGCCGCTCTGAGACTCCGAGTGAAAAGCAGGGTATAGATCCAGTCTCTTCTTCCTCTTCCTCCTCCCTCCTCTCCCTCGACCCTCCTCTCCCTCCTCCCCTTTTCCCTCCCCTTCTCCCTCCCCTTTCTCCTCCACCAATCAGGAGCCCTGCTGGGCAAAAGCCCCACCCAGCCCTGCCCACTTTCTGAAATCACTTGGCAGCCACCAGGAAAGGTGTCATTGGGTGCCATGGCGCTCGCGGGCACCACGTTGGGGACTCCTGCTCCAGCCTTTCCTGTACTGATGATATGGAGTCGACTGAACGATCTGTTAATAATGTGGGATTCGACGTGTAATGAAGTAAAACAATATTGGAAAGAGGTCCATCTGATACTGGTACAAATAACTAATTTGCAAATTCCGTTAGACCCGGAGGTATTTTTATTAAATATACTTCCCGAAAACTGGAGAAAGGATGAAAGATACCTAATACTACATCTACTAGCGTCAGCAAGAATAGTGCTGGCAAAATTTTAGAAGAGTGAAACGGCACCTTGTAAATGGGACTTTATTAACAAAGTAATAGTGGCCGAAAGGGATAACTTAACGCATAAACTTCACGGGAATATGAATTCATTATTTCAAAGGGTTTGGTCAAAGGTGTTTAAATGGTTAGAAGCCAACGCAAATCTATAATGAATAGATATAAAAATTTAGGTTCAATATTTAGGTTATATGAGAAGGATCTGTTATATGCAATGTTCCCTCTAAGCTGTGGAGTCTCGTGAGCAAAAATTCTAATTTGTGAGCTCCTGGCATTGAAGTTGTGGGCAAGCAATTTGGCTCTTGCATAAATTAGTTGGCTCTGGAGCTCTCCTTCCTTTTGGGGGGGAACGCGGGGGAACGCAGTCCCCCCGGGTGAGGTGCAGGGGGGCGGGGCACATGATGAAGCCCCGCCCCCCGCTTACATTGAAGTTGTGGGCAAGCAATTTGGCTCTTGCATAAATTAGTTGGCTCTGGAGCTCTCCTTCCTTTTGGGGGGGAACGCGGGGGAACGCAGTCCCCCCGGGTGAGGTGCAGGGGGGCGGGGCACATGATGAAGCCCCGCCCCCCGCTT
>NW_015167254.1:3436-6534 GCF_001447785.1 Gekko japonicus
CTGGCATTACCTTTGATGACGCACATGGCCCGGCCCGACAAGGTCTCATTTACGTCAGATCCGGCCCTCGTAACCAATGAAGAAGAAGAGAAGAAGAGATTGGATTTATACCCCGCCCTTCACTTGGAGTCTCAGAGCGGCTTACAAACTCCTTTCCCTTCCCCTCCCCACAACAGACACCCTGTGAGGTGGGTGGGGCTGAGAGAACTCTGACACAAACTGCTCTTTTTCAAGGACAGCTGTGCCAGAGCTTGTGACTGACCCAAGGTCACATCAGCAGGTGCAAGTGGAGGAGTGGGGAATCAAACCCGGTTCTCCCAGATTAGAGTCTGCACACTTAACCACTACACCAAACTGGCTCTCAAATGAGTTTGACACCCCTGGCCTAAAGGATCTCTGAGAAATATCCGTCCAGCCTCTTCTTGAAAGCTGCCAGTGAAGGGGAGCTCACCACCTCCCGAGGCAGCCGATTCCACCTTTGAACCACACTGACCGTGAAAACAGTGTTTCCTAATATCCAGCCGATACCTTTCTGCATGTAACTTAAACGCGTTGCTTCGGGTCCTCTCCTCTGCCGCCAACTGGAACAGCTCCTTGCCCTCCTCCAAATGGCAGCCTTTCAGATATTGAAAGAGAGCAATCATGCCCCCTCCCCCCAATCTCCTCTTCTCCAGACTAAACATTCCCAAGGCCCTTAGCCTTTCCTCCCAGGGCTCAGTCTCATCCAGAGAGTTTACGGTTTTCCCCAGAAGTAATATAACTTTTTTTTTTTACTTCCTAGGTAGGAGCTGCAGCAGGTACGTATTAAAAGTCATAACCCAAAAGGCTTGAATAGTCTGTTAAAGCATTTAAATATATGTTGATGCATCTCTCGATCTAAAATGCCCCGATAACTTATTAATTTAATCACTTCGTGAAGACTTCGCCCTTCCCTCAGCTCTGGTTTTAATCGTTGCAATGAGTTTTGGTTGGTTCTAATGGTTTTAAAAGGTGATTTTATTATGTCCGTTTTAAATTGTTGGGCACCTGAGTGGCCCTTGAGACGGCAATTAAAAGTGATCCCTCCTTCCTGCCCAGTGTTTTTAATTGTAGTTTTTATGTTTTGTATGTATTTTAGCTCTGGTTTTAATTGTTGGAATGATTTTTGGTTGGTTCTAATGGCTTTAAAAAGGAGCTGCGGTGGCTCAAGTGGTTAAGACGCTGAACTGCAAGCTGTGGAAGGTCGGTAGTTCAGCAGTTCAAGACCCGGGTTGCCGCATGACGGAGTGAGCTCCCGTCTCTAGTTCCAGCTCCTGCCAACCTAGCAGTTCGAAAGCAAGAAATTGCAAGTAGATAAATAGGTACCACTTCAGTGGGAAAGTAACAGCGTTCCGTGCGCCTTGGTGTTTAGTCATGCCGGCCACATGACCACGGAAACGTCTTCGGACAGCGCTGGCTCTTTGGCTTTGAAACGTAGATGAGCACCGCAACCCTCGAGTCGGATTCGACTGGCTTTCGAGCAAGGGAACCTTTACCTTTAACGGCTTTAAAAGGTATTTTTATTATGTACGTTTTAATTTGTTGGCCACCTTAGTGGCCCTTGAGAGGGCAGAAAGGTAAGATATACATTTTGTAAAATAAAGTTTTAAAAGAAATACTGTTATAAGTGCTTCTTTTGGATTAGGTTATACTTTCATTTAGGCTGCAGTCTGAAGAATACTTTCCGGGGTGTAAGCCTTATTGAATAAAATGGGATTTAATGTTTAAATAGACCCGTGTAGGTTAGATTCCTTTTTCTGCCAGTACTTTGATTTTGCCACTCTGATGGCAGAAAGTGAAGAGGACCTCAAGAGCCTCTTGCTCAGGGTAAAAGAGGAGAGCGCAAAAGTGTGCTTGAAGCTCAACATCAAAAAAACTAAGATCATGGCATCCGGCCCCATCACTCCTTGGCAAATAGAAGGGGAAGTCGTGGAAGTAGTGACAGACTTCATGTTCCTGGGATCCCAGATCACCGCAGACTGTGACAGCAGGCATGAAATTAAAAGACGCCTGCTCCTTGGGAGGAAAGCGATGGCGAACCTAAACAGCATGATAAAAATTGAACTATGGTGCTGGAGAAGACTCTTGAGAGTCCCTTGGACTGCAAGAAGATCAAATCAGTCAATCCTAAAAGAAATCAACCCTGACTGTTCCCTGGAAGGCCAGATAATGAAACTGAAGCTCAAATACTTTGGCCACCAAATGAGAAGGGAGCACTCATTGGAGAAGACCCTGATGCTGGGAAAGATTGAAGGTCAAAGAAGACGGGGACGGCAAAGGATGAGATGGTTAGACAGTGTCATCGATACAACGAACATGAAGTTGAGCCAACTTCAGAGGACGGCGGAAGACCAGAAGGCCTGGCGGGAGCTGGTCCATGGGGTCGCGAAGAGTCGGACTCAACTGTGCAACTGAACAACAAACCCAGGGCTTTCTTTTTGGAAAAAGAGGTGCCGGACCCCTCAAGAGGGAAATGAAGTTTTCAGTCTGTATACTGAAAACTCATGAATTTTCAAACATTGTAAAAAGGATCTTGTCAAAGAGGTTCCAGAACTCCATTCCGGCGTTTCCCCCCAGAAAAAAAGCCCTGCACTTACCTCTCGCGTTCACGACAAATTAAAAAAAAAACCAATTGACAATGATCCCCTTTTTAATATCGATAAAGAGAGAAACGTAAAACACTTCAGGTCATCTTCCTGAAAGCAAAGTCCTGCTATTACCTACTCTTCCTGTGGTGGGAAAGGAAGTTGCTTAACAGGACTCTTCTGGCAAAAGCGGGTATGCGAATGCGAATTTGAAAGGATGGGTGGCTCTGTGGAATGTGGTTTATGGATACCGTGTTGACTGGCAGTACACTCAAGGCCTGGGAAGCAGAACTGGAATGCTTAAGAAACCTTAAATTCCAGCAATACCTTCTGACAAGCATGGGAGAAATCCAGTCCTACAAAGGGAGAGGCCTGGAATGCTCAGGTTCAGAGATCACCCTGCCGAAATACTTCAAGCCTGCTGTTAAATTTTGGATAATTAACTTACAGCAATCCTAGCAGAGTTTCCCCTTTCTAAGGCCACTGACTATGTAA
>NW_015167254.1:6568-6911 GCF_001447785.1 Gekko japonicus
GCACTCTCGCCTATTTGTAGAGAAGGCGGTCGGCATGTGGAAATGGGATTTTTCGTGCAAATTAGGAACCGCCGACCCAAAGCAGACATGCATCCGAATGCAGCTGTCAGTTCCTTTCACTACTCTCTGCATTTATGTGTGTATTCATTTCTGTCAACCTTTGGATAACAGATGCACATTCCGATGTGAATCCACACATGCATTCTTCTGCAGCGTAGGCAGACGACTCCCACATTAAACAAGCATCAGATTTACATTCACTGATGCATGTCAGAACATAATAATATAAGAGACGCCAATGTTGGATCAGGCCAAAGGCCCATCCAGTCCAACACTAAGAACA
>NW_015167254.1:7593-9518 GCF_001447785.1 Gekko japonicus
AACGCCAGCTTGAATTCATGTCAAAATTCCTTGCTTTAGAAGAAGAAGAAGAGGTTGGATTTATCCCCCGCCCACTTGGAGTCTCAGAGCGGCTTACAAACCAGGATCGGTTCTTGGATGGGAGACCACCAAGGAAGACTCTGCAGAGGAAGGCCATGGCAAACAACCTCTGCTCAAATCACTTGCCTGGAAAGCCCCTTGCTGGGGTCGCCATAAGTTGGTACCTGGATGGAAGGCCACCAAGGAAGACTCTGCAGAGGAAGGCCATGGCAAACAACCTCTGCTCAAATCACTTGCTTGGAAAGCCCCTTGCTGGGGTTCCCATAAGTTGTTACCTGGATGGAAGGCCACCAAGGAAGACTCTGTAGAGGAAGGTGATGGCCAACCACCTCTCCTTAATCACGTGCCTTGAAAACCCCATGGGGCCGCCAGAAAATTTGAAAAATAAATAAATAAAATAAAGAAGCCGGCTGGGACTTGACAGCACTTTATACGCACATATCAGATTGGATCTTAAGGTACCCTTTTACTAAATAGTTAAATTCATGTTAGCAGAAGACTCTTTCTGGGACTTGAAGGAGTCTTCCGGGATCGGTGGCGTGGACCAAGCGTTCTTCCGAGGACCTTCACCCACCTTAAACAGCTCTTTGGTGTAGTTTGGTGTAGTGGTTCAGAGCGCGGACTCTGATCTGGGAGAACTGGGTTTGATTCCCCATTCCCCCGCATGCAGCTGCTGGTGTGACCTTGGGTCAGTTATGAGTTCTCTCAGAGCTGTTCTCTCGGGAGCAGTTCTCGAAAGAGTTCTCTCAGCCCCACCTACCTCACAGGGTGTCTGTTGTGGGGAGGGGGAGGGAAAGGAGATTGTAAGCCACTCTGAGACTCGGAGTGAAGGGCGGGGTATAAATCCAATCTCCCCCCCCCCTCCTCCTCCTCTTCTTTCTCCATCACAAGTTGGAGTAAAGCTTCAAACTTTGCTCAGGAGAGTGGGAAGACAGGGGTAGGATCCATCCCAGCAGAAAGGAACCTTAAGATCCAACCTCGTCTCGGCTTGCTTAAATCACCCACTTCAACCAGGCGGCACTGACTTTCCCCAACAGGCATGGTGTTAGAGGAGTAGTTTTCCTATATGTCTGCACTGCCATCGGCTTTGTAGCGAGACTCGACCCTGTATCGAGTCCCTGAGTACATTTCTCTTATTTCCACCAGCAACGGGCGATGGAGACAAGATCATGTGCTTCTGTCCTTGTTTTCATACGGTCCTGTTAATGAGACAGGTACGTTCACGATGTGTTACCTCCTGCGAGCTGTGAGCGTGCCTCCTTGAAGCAAAGCGATAAGATTCAAGGTAGGGAGGGTGCATATGGGGTTTGATGCACGAAGCTGTGCCCTGTGTGACCCCTTAGCCAAATTGGAAACACACAGTTGGAGTCCAACGAGTTAGATAAATATCTGTTTATTGCAAGAAACAGGAAATACAGGACTGAGTACCTTTCAGCACTTCGCAACACCAAGCTGTATCCTGCCTTAACCAGGAAGGGCAGAGGGACTAATCCCTCAAGTGACATCTATATATCTAATACCGAAGTCGCCCCCTGCGTGCAGATACTTATTTCCACACATTGGGGGCACCTGGGGGGGAGGGAGATGTTTGTGCACACTTGGGGCAGTCCCCAGGTGTGCACAAAAATCTGAAACCTGTAAAAAAATATCGGGGGGATACTTAAATCCCCCAAAAGTGACAGAGCGTCCCCTGCGCATGCACAGGGAACGCTGTGCACCCGGCGTCGCCGCCGCCGCTTCGGAGCCAGGCGGCAGGGGGGGCAGCGAGGCCCGGGTGGCTGCAAGCCACCGGGCCTCGCTTCAGAGGAGGGAGAGACCAGCGAGGCCCGGCCAGCTACCGCCGGCCCCCCCTTCCCAGCCCCGGG
>NW_015167254.1:11093-11839 GCF_001447785.1 Gekko japonicus
GCAATATTTGGTTAGATACTGGAATATGAATGGATGGTAAGAGAGGCTTGTTTGAAAGAGACTCGGCTGTTTATCTTTCAGGGTTTGTCTCCTATGGACGCATGCCAGGCCGTCGTCCAGGATATCCTCCAACGAACAGGAAAGGAAAAGATGTTTGAACTCGGCATAATAGCCATGAACATGAAGGTACGGCACAGAGCAATTCCTTGCGCGATCTAGACGACGATAACAGTCCAGTTAACCTGCTGCCAGGACTTTCTAAACTTGAGATAATGTCGCCGGCAAATATTTGCCTTTACCTGTGAGTGTAAGAAGACGGAGAGTCACTGGAAAAGACAGTAAGCCTAGGACAAGTTGAAGGCAGCAGGAAGAGAGGAAGACCCAACAGGAGACGGCTCAAGATGTGTAGCCGTGTTAGGCTGTCTGTAGCAGCAGAAAGAGCAAGCGTCCAGTAGCAGCTTAAAGGCTAACAAAATTTGTACCAGGGGACGAGCTTTCGTGAGCAGTGACTCACGATAGCTCATACCCTGCCAAAAGTTTTGTCAGTCTTTAAGCTGCTACTAGACTCTTGTTCTTTTCTGCTCCAACAGGAAATAGAAGAAGAGGAAGAGGAGATTGGATTCACACCCCGCCCTTCACTCAGAGCGGCTTACAGACTCCTTTCCCTTCCCCTCCCCACAACAGACACCCTGTGAGGTAAAAGAAGAAGAGATTGGATTTATATCAAGCCCTTCACTATCACTGGC
>NW_015167254.1:12092-12614 GCF_001447785.1 Gekko japonicus
GACACCCTGGGAGGTAGGTGGGGCAGAGAGAGCTCTTGACAGAAACGGCTCTTTTTCAAGGACAGCTCTGACAAGACTATGGCTTGCCCAAGGTCATCCTGCAGCTGCGAGTGGAGGAGTGGGGAATCAAACGCAGTTCTCCCAGATTAGAGTCCGCACACTTAACCACCACACCAGACTGTAGATTGACTCAATCAAGGAAGCCTCCGTTTGCAAGACCTGAGCAGGGCCATCAATGACCGGACGTGCCTCATGGTGCCCAGAGAGGACAGCATGTCTTCCTTTTCGTGCGTGCAGGGAGAGAGTTAAGTCTTCATCGCAACATGAACTGAGCGAGAACGGAAGGGAGGAAATCGTCCCCGAGAACACAGTCCGCATGTCAAAGGGGACAGTAGCAGAAGAGTAGATTCAGGAAGAAAGGTCTGTGTGCCTGTCTAGCTATCTAGACAGTTTGGTGTCATGGTTAAGTGCACGGACTCTAATTTGGGAGAACTGGGTTCGATTCCCCACTCCTCCACTTGC
>NW_015167254.1:12646-13414 GCF_001447785.1 Gekko japonicus
TAGTTCTGATAAGAGCTGTTCTTGAAAAAGAGCAGTTTCTGTCAGAGCTCTCTCAGCCCCGCCTACTTCACAGGGTGTCTGTTGTGGGGAGGGGAAGGGAAAGGAGTTTGTAAGCCTCTCTGAGACTCCTTTGGGTAGTGAAGGGCGGGGTGTAAATCCAAACTCTTCTTCTTGTGGGGAGGGGAAGGGAAAGGAGATTGTAAGCCACTCTGAGACACCTTTGAGTAGTGAAGGGTGGGGTATAAATCCAATCTCTTCTTCTTCTTCTTGTGGGGAGGGGAAGGGAAAGGAGATTGTAAGCCACTCTGAGACACCTTTGGGTAGTGAAGGGTGGGGTATAAATCCAATCTCTTCTTCTTCTCTCAGTCCCACAGGGTGTCTGTTGTGGGGAGGGGAAGGGAAATCAAATCTCTCCTTCTTCTCTCAGTCCCACAGGGTGTCTGTTGTGGGGAGGGGAAGGGAAAGGAGTTTGTAAGCCACTGAGACTCCTTTGGGTAGTGAAGGGTGGGGTATAAGTCCAATCTCTTCTTCTTCTCTCAGTCCCACAGGGTGTCTGTTGTGGGGAGGGGAAGGGAAAGGAGTTTGTAAGCCACTGAGACTCCTTTGGGTAGTGAAGGGCGGGGTATAAATCCAATCTCTTCTTCTTGTGGGGAGGGGAAGGGAAAGGAGATTGTAAGCCACTCTGAGACACCTTTGAGTAGTGAAGGGTGGGGTATAAATCCAATCTCTTCTTCTTCTTCTTGTGGGGAGGGGAAGGGAAAGGAGATT
>NW_015167254.1:13494-20882 GCF_001447785.1 Gekko japonicus
AACAACTGCATGTGGACCAGTGTGGCTTAGGACCCGGTTCTCCCAGATGAGAGCCCACGCTCCTAACCACTACACCAAACTGGCTCTCCATAGGGTTGTGATAAGTCCAGAGGTCATTTCCTGCAGGAGCGCACAGGAGTGGAGCTCCGGCAGTAAAGAGCCCAGGGGGCGGGCACATGCAACAAGCCCCACCCCCCGCTCCCAGCAGCCCTCAATCAGAGCAAGAAGCAGCCAGGTAAGCTGCAGAGCTCACCCCGGCCCCCCCAGTCCAAAACAGTCCAGTGGCACCTTTAAGACCGAGTTTTATTCTGGTACAAGCTCTCCCTCCTCTGCGAGGACAGATCTGCATGTCCCCCCCCCCAATAGCTAGCAATCCAAAACAGTCCAGTGGAGCCTGAGCAGTGAGTGTTGCCTTCTGACACACTTCCGGTGATTTCAGGGGGTGTGGCATATGCAAATAAGTTATGCTGAGTTATGCTAATGAGCTCCAGCACCTCTTTTTCTACGAAATGATCCCTGGATAAGTCGGAAGGAACTCGACAGCGCTGCACACTCAAAAACACTTAGGAATGCAGGGTTGTTAGGAGAGGACTTGCCACAGTAAACACGGAGCCGTGTGCCTTTAGATCTCGTTCACAGGGCCGGCAGCAGGATACTCCGAGGTGGAACCGATGCTCCCTCTAAGCTGTGGTGTCTGGTGAGCAAAAATTCTACTTTGTGGGTTCAAGTGGTGAGCGAGCGATTGGTCTGCTGCATACATTAGTCTGCTCTGGAGCCCTCCTCCCTGAGCAAAGGCAAAAATGGGTGAGCCGGAGGCTAAAAACCTGTGAGCTAGCTCACACTCACTCAGATTAGAGGGGACACTGGGTGAGACGGCTTCTGGTAGGGCCCACTGCCACCGACCTCCACCCACGCATCTCCCCTGCCACCTGCCTGTCCTCGTGCTCCCAAAGGCCCGGTGTGATGGAGGAAGGGTACCCCTGGTGATGATGGCAGCAGTTCCGCCACATGCTGCCCAGCGTCGTCAGGGCAAGGGGGTGCAGAGCAGTGTTCCCTCTGAGCCGAGTTAGCGTGAGCGAGCTCACAGTTTTTTTTAGCCTCCGGCTCACACATTTTTGTCTTAGCTCAGGAAGGATGGCTCCAGAGCAAACGAAGTTATGCAGCAGCCAAGTCGCTGGCTCACAACTTTAATAACACATAGAATTCACTGCCACAGGAAGTGGCAGCGGCTACAAGCACGGACGGCTTCAAAAGGGAATTAGATAAGCATATGGAGCAGAGGTCCATCGGTGGCTGTTAGCCACAAGGTATAGGTGGGAACTCTCAGTCTGGGGCAAGGGATGCTCTGTCTTCTTGGTGCTTGGGGGTGGGGGGCAACAGTGGGAGGGCTTCTGGTGTCCTGGCCCCACTGCTGGACCTCCTGATGGCACCTGGTATTTTTGGCCATTGTGTGACAGAGTGTTGGACTGGATGGGCCGTTGGCCTGATCCAACTTTGGCGTCTCTTACGTTCTTATGTTAAGAGCAGAGGTCCATCAGTGGCTATGAGCCACAAGGTATAGATAGGAACTCTCAGTCTGGGGCAAGTATTCTTGGTGCTTGTCCTGGCCCCACTGCTGGACCTCCTGATGGCACCTGGTGTTTTTGGCCACTGTGTGACACAGAGTGTTGGACTGGATGGGCCTTTGGCCTGATCCAACATTGGTGTCTCTTATGTTCTTAATGCCAGTAGCTCACGAAGTAGAATTTTTGCTCATGAGACCCCAAAGCTTAGAAGGAGGGAGTATTGGTGCAGAGAACTGAGCATGGGCGGTGGGAAGGCTGCAAGCCAGAGAAGGATGTGTGGGTAGCTGGGGTTATGCAGGGGGTGGAAAGGGAGGGGGTGAGGGGGACTCTGGTGCTGGGCAGACGGAGATCCCCGGGCCCTCTGCCCGTGCCCAGGGACCATCTAGAATCCGGAATCGGCTATGCCCCTTTGTATTCCTTTACAACACGCGATTCACACGTGGGTTCTTGTGTCAGGGGGAAGTCGGAGCGGCTTCATCAGTGGCGTTTCCGTACTGCACCTGGTCTCAGGGGAAGGACTCCGTCGAGCAGCTGATGCAGCGGCCCTGAAGGAATCAAGGGAAGAATTCTGCCTGCTCTCCGGTTCCAAGCCTCGTCCCCTCTCAGCCCTTGGGAGTCTCGTTCTGGCGTAAAGCGGGTGTGGATGTAGAGTCTTAAGGCGGGCTGTGACAAATTTTCTTCGGCTCTCGGAACCAGCCCAGAGCATTCCACAGCCAGACTCGTGTTTCACGCTTCAGGATATTTTAATGCCCGGGTTTTCTAATTATGGCTGCCACAGAACGTAACTCTGGCCCCACTGGTGGACCTCCTGGTGGCACCTGGTATTTCTGGCCACTGTGTGACACAGAGTGTTGGACTGGATGGGCCTTTGGCCTGATCCAACATTGGTGTCTCTTATGTTCTTAATGCCAGTAGCTCACGAAGTAGAATTTTTGCTCATGAGACCCCAAAGCTTAGAAGGAGGGAGTATTGGTGCAGAGAACTGAGCATGGGCGGTGGGAAGGCTGCAAGCCAGAGAAGGATGTGTGGGTAGCTGGGGTTATGCAGGGGGTGGAAAGGGAGGGGGTGAGGGGGACTCTGGTGCTGGGCAGACGGAGATCCCCGGGCCCTCTGCCCGTGCCCAGGGACCATCCAGAATCCGGAATGGGCTATGCCCCTTTGTATTCCTTTACAACACGCGATTCACACGTGGGTTCTTGTGTCAGGGGGAAGTCGGAGCGGCTTCATCAGTGGCGTTTCCGTACTGCACCTGGTCTCAGGGGAAGGACTCCGTCGAGCAGCTGATGCAGCGGCCCTGAAGGAATCAAGGGAAGAATTCTGCCTGCTCTCCGGTTCCAAGCCTCGTCCCCTTTACCCACTTGGGAGTCTCGTTCTGGCGTAAAGCGGGTGTGGATGTAGAGTCTTAAGGCGGGCTGTGACAAATTTTCTTCGGCTCTCGGAACCAGCCCAGAGCATTCCACAGCCAGACTCGTGTTTCACGCTTCAGGATATTTTAATGCCCGGGTTTTCTAATTATGGCTGCCACAGAACGTAACTCTTAACTCCTTCACTATTTCTCATAAGTTTATTAACATTGTGAGAAAAGCATTGCAGTATATAAATTATAAATTGGGGGGTTACCCACTGCAACAAAAGACTTATCCCCTAACCCTAGCCAACCCTCTCCCGAATTTCTTTCCAAATGTTTTAATTTCTTTTTTTTTTAATGAGTGTTTGTGTGTGCCTGGAAGTCATGGTTGACGTCTGGCCACCCCAGTGGGGCTTGGACGTTTCAGAGAGGTGGATTGCTATTGCCTGCCTCTGCGTCCGGGCCCTGGGATTCCTTGGAGGTCTCCCATCAAAGTACTCGCCAGGGTCGGCCCTGCTTAGCTTCTGAGATCTGACGTGATCTGGCTTGTCTGGGCTATCCAGGTCAGGGCTTCTCCCGGATTTCTGATCACTCAGTTATTGCTTTTAAAAACTCCATAGAATTGAGTATTAGAGCCCTCCTATTGGACTAACTGTTCCCTTCCCACCAAAGTGGTACCTATTTATTTACTTGCAATTTCTTGCTTTCGAACTGCTAGGTTGGCAGGAGCTGGAACTAGAGACGGGAGCTCACTCCGTCTTGCGGTACCCGGGTCTCGAACTGCTGAACTACTGACCTTCCACAGCCTGCAGTTCAGCGTCTTCACCACTTGAGCCACCGCAGCTCCAGTTCCGTGTTCCGTGCGCCTTGGTGTTTAGTCATGCCGGCCACATGACCACGGAAACGTCTTTGGACAGCGCTGGCTCTTCGGCTTTGAAACGGAGATGAGCACCGCAACCCTAGAGTCGGACTCGACTGGCTTTCGAGCAAGGGAACCTTTACCTTTACCTTTTATTGGACTAACTGCTTAAGAAATGGATTCCTCCACAGCCTCTGAGTGGTGGGAATAAAGTTTACATGCAAACAAGCAATGTCAGGAACTTTGGGCACATTTATTTTTAAAAGAGACCCGTGCATGCCCAATCACCCCAAACGTAGCCTTTTGGACAGTCAAAGGGGGGGGGACCAATGTTCCCTCTAAGCTGTGGAGTCCTGTAAGCAAAAATTCCACTTCGTGAGCTACTGGCATTAGAATTGTGAGCAAGTCATTTGGCTACTGCATAAATTAGTTTGCTCTGGAGCAGTGTTCCCTCTAAGCTGAGTTCATGTGAGCCAGCTGACAGTTTTTTAGCCTCCGGCTCACACCTTTTTGTCTTCGCTCAGGAAGGAGGGCTCCAGAGCAAACTAATTGATGCGGTAGCCAAATCACCAGCTCACAACTTCAATGCCGGTAACTCGCAAAATATAATTTTTGCTCACAGGACTCCACAGCTTAGAGGGAGCATTGCTCTGGAGCCATTCTTCTTGAGCTAAGACAAAAACGTGTGAGCCGGAGGCTAAAAAACTGTGAGCCAACTCGCACTAACTCAGCTTAGAGGGAACACTGGGGGGTGACCCCTTCCTCCCCCGTTCACCAGTGGAGACTTTCACTGTACTGAAATGATTCACAAAGTTACTTAGACAAACCATCAGGGACTGTAGTCTATACTACTGTGTATAGCTTGCTGGAATTAGGACCCCACTATGGAATGTTGCATCATTTAATGTGTCCTGTGAACACTTGCTTTGTTTCAGTTCCGTTTAGAGACTTCTGGTTTGTTGCATAACCCTAATCCCATTGCTCTGCTTATTGAATGTCGTACCGATTCACTCCGCGTAATCGCAGTGAAACGGGCGGCTGATAAATAGCATGAATGACTGAATAAAAGCAAGTTGGATCCCACCCTTTTGACTTCCGCTGAGAATTGCGGAGGAACACCAAAATAAAATCGCTGCCAAAAAAAAAAAAATCTGGGTACCACATCGACATTCCTAGATGCCATGGCGACCTGGCGGCTGGGATTTCCCAAGCCCTGCTTTAAGACGGCTTCATCGTGTCAATCAGACATGTTATAATTAAGCAGTAGAGAAGGACCACTTGTTCCTGAGAGGTTCGAGACCCATCGACGACGTGAACTGGGCAGAACGCCCCTCTCCCTCTTCGATCCCGCTCTCTTGCTCTCATCATCATTGGGAATGCTTCCCTATATTATGTTTGTGCTCAAAATGTTCCCAAAAATGTGGAATAATTTCTTTAAACGCTGGATTGCAAGCTTTCAAGCGTACCTCTCCCACGGAGATCTCATCCCGTTTCCCCACAAACACCTTCAGCCACATCATCGCCCGGCGTCATAGTTTTCAGTGTTCTCGGATGGGGAGGCAGAAGCAGAGGTCATTTCCTGCCGGAGTGCACAGGAGTAGAGCTCCGGCAGTAATTTATTTATTTATTTATTATTTGACTTTTACCCCGCCCTCCCGCCGAAGCGGCTCAGGGCGGCTTACAACATTAAAAACCAGTAAAACAATATTTCTAAAACAATCTATACACAGCATTAAAATCAAGAATTACATATAAACAACATATTCATGCTCATGCTCATGGCGGCAACCATAAAGTGCTTCATGCTTAATCCAGACTATTAAAAGCTTGGCGGGATAACTCCGTCTTCACCGCTCTCCGGAACTAAAGCAAGTCCTGGAGGGCGCGGATCTCCTGCGGGAGCTGGTTCCATAGGGTTGGTGCTGCTAAGGAAAACGCCCTAGTTCTCGTGGATGTCAATTTGGCGTCCCTAGGGCCGGGGGGGACTAGTAAAGAGCCCAGGGGGCGGGCACATGCAACAAGCCCCACCCCCTGCTCCCAGCAGCCCTCAGTCAGAGCAAGAAGCAGCCAGGTCAGTTGCAGAGCCCCCCCCCCGGCCCAAAACAGTCCAGTGGCACCTTTAAGACCAAGTTTTATTCAGGTACAAGTTCTCCCTCCTCTGTGAGGACAGATCTGCACATTCCCCCCACCCCCCAATAGCTAGCAATCCAAAACAGTCCAGTGGAGCCTGAGCGGTCGGTGTTGCCTTCTGACACCCTTCCGGTGATGTCAGGGGGTGTGGCATATGCAAATGAGTTATGCTAATGAGCTCCTGCACCTCTTTTTCTACAAAATGACCCCTGGTGATTGGTTCCAGCAGTGGCAAGAATACTTCGATTCCCCTGATGGCGGCTCAGTGGCTGAAGCCCTCTCGTTTCCTTTTCCTTGGCCTGGCTTTAACGGAGCCTCAGACTGGGAGAAGTGGGGGTGGTGGTTGGAGTTTCCATTGGGCTAGGGATGCCAGCCTCCAGGTGGGGTCTGGGGATCCCCCGGAATAATTGACAGCTCATCTCCAGACTGGTGTCGTGGGTCAGCCCGAGCTCAGCATGCAGTCCTCAGGGGAGGAGGACTCCTCAGGAGAAGGGGAACCACGCAGGGCTGGCTCTGAGTCGACAGAAGCCAGCAAACAGGCTGGAGGAGCTGCAGGCTGACCAAGACCACCAACCGCCCAGCTCTGAGGAGACTCAGTTGATTCAGACCAGTCCACCAGCTCTTTAAGTGCCCGATACAGAAGCTTAGAAGGGAGCTGGAAACGAGGAGGCAGAGTGCACGTCTCCTGGCCTGTCGCCAGCTGCTTGCTGACTGCCTGGGTGTAATGATTTCATGTTTAACTGTGTGTATGTGTCTTTAAAAGTTTGGTTGCATGCCTGTGTGATAGTCTAGTGTGATTGAAACAGGCAAGTGGTGTGAGTGGTGAGTGACAGAGAGGGGGAGGGGTTTTGGAAATGATTCTGTGTGGATGAGCAGATATGGAGATGACAGTTGAGAAAGACAGTTGATGTTCAGTTAAGCAGTTTTAGTTCTGATTTCTGTGAGAGAAGCAGAAGTTCTGTGTATGAGAGGAGTGAGACCCATCCCTGTGTGGGATGAGTTTAGTTCTGGGGTCTGAAGGAGAGACCTTCTTGTGTGTGATATGAGAGTTAAGTGCTGTGTCTGAAAAAGTGACAAGCAGTTCTGTGTTGAAACAGTTATAAGCTGAAGCTGAGTGTCTAGGAAACAGTAAAGATTATATGGACTTGGAGGAAAAAGTGTTACAAAGTTACCTAAGGAAAAATCCCTGTCAGTAGGGAGCAGACTGTGTGTTATACCTACTTTACTAGTTACATGGTTCTACCCTCGTATTTATGCTTTCTTTAAATAAATCCTATTTCATTCAAGTATACCAGCTCTGGAAAGGATCCTTCCTCAGACCACATAGTTCCTCGAAAGCTTAAACCCTCGATCCACCTACCCTGTGATAGAAATAGTAAAGCATAAAGGTTTCGAAAGCCTTATAAATTTCCTGGTGGCAGCCGGATACACATAATAAAATAAAACCTAAAGAACACTTTAAAGGGAAACCAGACCTCCCCAGTTA
>NW_015167254.1:20939-25061 GCF_001447785.1 Gekko japonicus
TTAGAGAACATGTTAGCTTTTTCAAACAGGGATTTTTAGGATCAGTAGTAAATTTGATTAAAAGGAATTAGAAATGCCAGCCTCCAGGTGTGACCTGTGGAAAAAAAAAAAACCCCAAGAATTGCAGCTCATCTCCCGACGACAGAGATCGGTTCCCCTGGAGAAAATGGATGCTTTGGAGGGTGGGTTCCAGGGGTCATTTCCTGCAGGAGCACACAGGAGCGGAGCTCCGGCAGTAAAGAGCCCAGGGGGCGGGCACATGCAACAAGCCCCACCCCCCGCTCCCAGCAGCCCTCAGTCAGAGCACCTGCACCTCTTTTTCTACGAAATGACCCATGGTGAGCTCTATGGCGTTATGCCCCACTGAGTTCCCGTCCTCCCCAGGCTCCATCCCCCCAAACCTCCAGGAGTCCCCCAACCCGGAACCGGCAACCCTAAACCCTCCCCATTCTCAAATCACTGAGAAACTACCTAAAAATGACCCATTGTACCAGACTTCCTCACTGAGTAACTACCTAAAAATGACCCATTGTACCAGACTTCCTTTTCATATCACAGATTACCCGTCAAGAATTCATGAACGTTTAGTTCTCTGGTGGTGGAGAAAAGTGCCATGAAGTCCCAGTGTGGTTTTCAAGGCGGAGGTGGTTTTGCCGTCGCCTGCCTCTGCGTGGCAACCCCGGACTTCCTTGGTGGCCTCTCACCCAAGTACTACCCGGGGCCGACCCTGCTTAGCTTCCGGGATCCAATGAGATCCAGCTAGCCTGGGCCATCTCAAGTCAGGGTGGCCATTAAAAAAAATCCCTTTGATTAAAATGATAACATTCCAATCCAAATACCTGGCATAAAAAGAAAACGGCCAATTTACAGAGAATTTCAGTTATAAAAACCGTCAAGCATCACACAGAAGAGCTAGACTTTTGCGCCCTGATAGTTACGGCAGCCAAGAGGTACCTTGCAAGTGAACTTATAGGGTGCGTTCAAACGCGGCGTTTCAGCCAGCATAAACTGTACCAGTTGGAACCGGTGCAGTTTATCCCGGCTGAAATGCGATCACACTCACCTCCCTCACAGCGGAGCCCATCGCTGTATGCCCGTTCACATGATGCGGGCGTCGGCAGTTTTTTTAAAAAAGAACTCAATTTGAGCATGCGCATAGGCAGCCATCCACAGAATGGCGATCTTTGCGCATGCTCAAAACACCCCGTATTACATTTAAAGTTTAAAGGTAAGGACTTACCTTTAAAGTTTAAAGCCCAAACTGGCCTCCCTGAAGTCCTGGACTCCTCCGGAAAGTTAAACTAAGGGCCTTTTCTTTTTTAAAAAAACAAACACCGGGGCGAAGCTTCGCCCAAGCGCATATCGGCAACCTAAGAAAAAAAATGGCGGGCAAAAATCAGAAGCCTCGGGCTTCCAAACGGAAGTTGTTTCTCAATGGTGGAGAGCGATCAGACGGCAGGTACAGCGATTAGAACCGTTGTACTCAGGATACCACCACTTGGGGACCGAGTGGCAGAGTACAACGGTTTAAAGGGCTTTGCAACGGTTAGGGACGGAAGGCAGATGTTCTACGTGTGAATGCCGGTAAGTACACCGATTGCAACCGGCACCTATATCGTTGCAAACGCTGCGTCTGAACGCACCCGTAATGTGGGAACATCGGTCAGATAGTAAAAGGGATATTAACTCCTCCTCAGATAAACTATGAAAGTTAGACACAGTAGGTTTAATTATACAGTCCCGCACTTCCCCATAAAAATCGTGAAGTAGAATATGGGCTACCGTTTCTAGGTGCCTTCCTTTACATGGGCAAAGTCTTTCTTGATGGGGAGTGTTAGCAAACCTCTCAGACAAAGAGCGGCATAACAGGTGAGGTAATCTGGGAAAGGTAAGCAGCAGGCAGTCCATATTCTGGAAATATACCAAATGCTAAAGGGGAGCAAGTTTTGGGTTCAAGAGAACAGAGAGTCTGTTTCTCAATGTCTAGAATCCTCTGTTTCAAAATTCTAAATGCCTGCGTTTCACTTAACATGCTGAGGCTGTCCAAAGAGACACCTATAGAGTGTATTTTCTTCTGGATCTGACGATACCAGTTGGAAACAAGAGAATCAGCTAGCATCATATGGATATAGCTACCCTGTTTCCCCGAAAATAAGACCTACCCCAAAAATAAGCCCTAGCAGGATTTCTATGCATTTGTGGTATAAGCCCTAGTGTGTCTTCTTGAGAAAAAATAAATATAAGACAGTGTCTTATTTTCGGGGAAACACGGTAGCAGGTTCCGCCCTGAAGTGTAGGCGTAACCAAAACTTTAAGGTTAATAATGATAAAATTATGTTATTGCTCAATAATGGGGGTGGGGAGAGGTGGCCACGAATTGTTCTGGGATACGTAGAGCAGTACTTTTATTATAGAAGATACACCTGTCACTCTTCTACAGCTCAGTGACAACACTGTGTTTGACGTGGTGGTGCTGATTCCGCAGAAATTACGCTTAACCCAGCGGAGATTTTGACCTTTGGTACTGATAGCCCTGCCACTCTGGCAGCAGGCGAATGCAGCCATGAGCAAAGTTGCTCTGCGTTTTGCCGTTCCAAGACTCAATAATCCTGCCTTATTTAAATGCGGAATTGTTGCAGCCACACAGAGTAGCCCGACAGTGTCTTCTCTCTCTTTTTAGATATTATGCACAGTTGTGAAAAAGGCGACGCCAGATTCCAGGACAAGAAATGCTTCTCAATAGTGGCTTGGATCTCTGATCTGGGGGAACCAGGTTTGATTCCCCACTCCTCCACATGCAGCCAGCTGGGTGACCTTGGGTCAATCACAAGTTCTCTCAGAGCTGTTCTCTCATGAGCAATTCTTGAAAGAGCTCTCTCAGCCCCACCTATTTCATAGGGTGTCTGTTGTGGGGAGGGAAAGGAGATTGTAAGCTGCTCTGAGACTCCTTTGGGTAGTGAAGGGCGGGGTATAAATCCAATCACCTCTTCTTCCTCCTCCTCCTCCTCCTCCTCGAGCTCAGATCCTATTTGAAAGTTATGCCATCTTCCCCCCATCACTTATCCAACCTGCTGAAAGCAGCAGAAGTAATCCTAAGAACATTTTCCTAGGAGTAAGCCCCATTGAGAAGACCTGTTTAAGCTTGCACTGTTGGTGGCCTGAGACCAGGGGTCATTTCGTAGAAAAAGAGGTGCAGGAGCTCATTAGCATAACTCATTAGCATAACTTATTTGCATGTGCCACGGCCCCTGACATCACCGGAAGTGTGTCAGAAGGCAACACCCACCCCTCAGGCTCCACTGGACTGTTTTGGATTGCTAGCTATTGGGCGGGGGACACACGCAGATCTGTCCTCGCAGAGGAGGGAGAGCTTGTGCCTGAATAAAACTTGGTCTTAAAGGTGCCACTGGACTGTTTTGGACCGGGGGGCTGGGGAGGGCTCTGCAACTTACCTGGCCGCTTCTCGCTCTGACTGAGGGCTGCTGGGAGCAGGGGGTGGGGCTTGTTGCATGTGCCCACCCCCTGGGCTCTTTACTGCCGGAGGTCCGCTCCTGTGCACTCCTGCAGGAAATGACCCCTGCCTGAGACAAATTCCTCATCTCCCTGGCCCTTGGATCCTCCACATCCAGAGGTAGTCAACCTCTGAGTCCCAGTGCTAGGAGGCAACACTGAGGAAGGCCTCAGCCTCTGTGCCCTGTTGTTGGCCCTCCATAGGAACTGGCTGGCCTCTGTGTGAGACGGGATGCTGGACTAGATGGACCCCTGATCTGGTCCAGCAGGGCTCTTCTTATGTTTGGTGTAGTGGTGAAGTGTGTAGTTTGGTGTAGTGAAGTTTGGTGTAGTTTGGTGTAGTGTTGAAGTGTGCGGACTCTAATCTGGGAGAACTGGGTTTGATTCCCCACTCCTCCGCTTGCACCTGCTGATGTGACCTTGGGTCAGTCACAAGCTCTGGCACAGCTGTTCTTGAGAAAGAGCAGTTTCTGTCAGAGCTCTCTCAGCCCCACCCACCTCACAGGGTGTCTGTTGTGTGGAGGGGAAGGGAAAGGAGTTTGTAAGCCGCTCTGAGACTCCAAGTGAAGGGCGGGGTATAAATCCAATCTCTTCTCTTCTTCTTCTTCTTCT
>NW_015167254.1:29403-29679 GCF_001447785.1 Gekko japonicus
TGCGAAATACACATTGTTATTATTAAGTTAGCTTGCTTTTACCAATATACGTTTGTGAGATGCTGGAATTTTATACAATGTTTGACCTATTCGGGATGCCTTTGTTACATTGACTCTTGAGAACCTGTATGTATTTGAACTGTGTCGTGTTAAAACCTAATAAAATATTATGGTTAAAAAAAAAAATCTCCAGACTACAGAGATCAGTATCCCTTAGAGAAAATGGCTGCTTTGGAAGGTGGCTGCTTACGCCCAGGGGAATGCTGATCGCCACTT
>NW_015167255.1:0-1373 GCF_001447785.1 Gekko japonicus
TTCTCTTATGTTCTTAATGTGGTTTCAATTGGCCTGGCAGAATTTCTCAAGGCATTACCATTAGGGAAGAGCCCAAATCTCCTCACCTCTGATTTTCCCATTTTGCTTTTGTTTCTGCCTTGTGAGAAGCCAGTCTGCATTCTTTCTTCTTGCCAATTTTTCCCCCTATGAAACTAAATATATTTCCCCCCAACTTTATTTTTGCATCAATTGCATATAAATGGCATCGCTGACAGCAGTGGAAGCAAGACAGACCACAGGTGAGGGCATCGAAGCACACCCAAAATCAACTCAAAGCAAAAATGGGCACAACAGTTTATTCCTAACAATCATCCTGTTTCTGATCGATTGGCACGGACGTCTTCTCAGAACCCTAGCCCGGCTGCCTTCACAAAAAAACCAAACTGCCCAAGGAACATGTCACAACACTTTTTATTATTATTATTACATTTTCTTTTTAATAACACGTATCTTCAAACTCCAAAATATATCTCACAGTGGGAAAAAAAGAGAGAAACATAGCACTATTTGAACATGAAAAGAGATATTTACAACCCTTTCAGAAGCAGTTCTGACTTTGGGTCCCTACTTACGAAGGAGAATCACCCTCCTCAACAGTGATGGTCCTGAATCCACCCAATGACCATATTTTTTAAAATTTTTACATTCAACATAAAGTTACCCGTAAGAGAGTACCTTTGTGCAACGGCCCCATTAGAATTGGCAATCTGGTTCCGAGAGACCAACTGGTCATTTAATGAGGCACAATAATGGGGGGGGGGTATTGAGCCACAAAGGACAATTGAATGAGTTAGGTTTTCTAGGAGAAAGTTTGGAAGGGCATCTAGAATGCAAGACAGGTTAAAGACGCTGACGTACGATTATTTTCTTGAAGTTAAGTTTGGCACTGGCGAGCACTGGGCAGAAAGCCTGTGAGACTGAAAGCCACTGGGGTTGGACTAGATGTCCTTCCAGCTCTATGATTCTGTGGGCCTGTGATTCCTTCCTTTTCTATTGAGCAGACAGTGCCACTGATCCTGGATGAATGAATATTTATTGTCAAGGTCTGGACATTTCTGTGACTGAGGAGGACACCAGGGGTTCTAAAAATGGAGGAGACCTTCTTCCTGGGTCAACTGCAAGAGCACTCACTAAGGAAACAAGAATCCTCCAGGGGTACGGACCCAATCCATAAATCTGTCTCTTCTTCTCTGCATTGTCTCCCTGCTGAGGGCATTCCATCTTCACCAAACCAGTCTCAAAAGCAACAGGAAACACCACCAGCATTGCTGGACTGCATGCCTTAGAAAGAGAATAGTATCTCTTGAACTGCAAAGATGTGATGTGTGAGACAACTGACAGTTTGCTCTTAA
>NW_015167255.1:6688-19188 GCF_001447785.1 Gekko japonicus
TAATGTAGCCAATCCTCCAAGAGCTTACAGTAGCCCCTGTGAGAAGAGCTCTGTAAGCTCTTGGAGGATTGGCTACATTAGGGGGTGTGACACCTAATATGCAAAGGAGTTCCTGCTACAAAAAGAGCCCTGAATTCACCCCTAATGTAGCCAATCCTCCAAGAGCTTACAGTGGCCCCTGTAAGAAGAGCTCTGTAAGCTCTCAGAGGATTGGCTACATTAGTATCCATTAATCCAATGGTGGATGAAGCTTCACAAGTAAGTGAGTGGAGTGTTATACCAAAGAAACACTATGGCTTTGGCTCTTTTTGTAGCAGGAACTCTTTTGCATATTAGGTGACACACCCCTAATGTAGCCAATCCTCCAAAAGCTTACAGTGGCCCCTGTAAGAAGAGCTCTGTAAGCTCTTGGAGGATTGGCTACATTAGGGGTGTGTCGCCTAATATGCAAAGGAGTTCCTGCTACAAAAGGAGCCCTCCCCTCCCCAAGGTTGTGGTCTCCCACCGACTGATATACCTAGTTACATCAATGGGCCGGATTCTCCCTACAGCAAGCATGACTATTGATTTCATATGTTTTAATGTGTTTTAAATTTTATTGTATTTATCAAGATGTTGTGACCCGCCCTGAGCCCGTTTACGGGATGGGTGGGATATAAACGCAAAAATAAAATAAAAATAAAATGGCCTGGAGGGCAGCAAGCAATAGGGACACAGAATTCTGCTTTTCTAGATCAGGGCAACAGCTCAGGAAAGGACTTCAGATCCCACAACTTTCACTCAAGATTCAAGACAATGGCCCTTTCGGCACCTGCCTCGGCAGCCTAGCTGGGAAAGCCGAATATTTTCAGCAATACCAATCACTTCCCGAATCCCAATACAATACCAATATTGTGATTCGGGAATATCTGTATATACCGATTTTTTTTAGGTTTGGTATAAAGGTAAAGGTTCCCTTGCTCGAAAGCCAGTCGAATCCGACTCTAGGGTTGCGGTGCTCATCTCCATTTCAAAGCCGAAGAGCCGAAGAGCTTGGTCCGAAGACCTTTCCGTGGTCATGTGGCCAGCATGACTAAACACCAAGGCGCATGGAACGCTGTTACCTTCCCACCGAAGTGGTACCTATTGATCTACTTGCAATTTCTTGCTTTCGAACTGCTAGGTTGGCAGGAGCTGGAACTAGAGGATTGGCTATATTAGGGGTGTGTCGCGGCAGGGCTCTTTTTGTAGCAGGAACTCCTTTGCATATTAGGCGACACACCCCTAATGTAGCCAACTTACAGAGCTCTTCTTACGGGGGCTACTGTAAGCTCTTGGAGGATTGGCTACATTAGGGGTTTGGCAGGGAAAGACTGTTTGCAACAGCATGTGTCTGCCAAGTGGTCCTGACACTGGGGTCCCACCTCTCCTGTTTTTCTGATTCTAGCACACCTGGTGACCTGCCAGGCCAAACACCAACGATCAGCAACATCTGGTGGACCACCAAGCCCTTCACAAACCAACTACTGACTGATAGGAACTGCAAAAACAAAGTGAACTAGAGAATTTGGTCATCGCACAACTCTCAGCACACACCCAAGTTGCCGGCAGTTGAATTTCCCACCTCACAAGCTGCGCAAAACCCCTTCCTATTGGAGCTCCTACAGGCACATCAGAGCTGACGGATCAGGGCCGATGTACATGCATGGGTTCCCTCTAAGCTGAGTCAGTGTGGGCTAGCTCACCATTTTTTAGCCTCCGGCTCACACACTTTTGTCTCAGCTCAGGAAGGATGGCTCCAGAGCAAGCTAACGTACGCAGTAGCCAAATTGCTCGCTCACAACTTGAATGCCAGTCGCTCACAATACAGATTTTTTTGCTCACAAGACTTGGCAGCTTAGAGGGAGCGTTCGTGGGACTACCTTATACTGAATCAGACCCTCGGTCCATCAAAGTCGGTATTGTCCACTCAGACTGGCAGTGGCTCTCCAGGGTCTCAGGCCAAAGTATTTCACATCACCTACTGCCAGATCTTTTAACTGGAGATGCCGGGGATTGACCCTGGGACCTTCTGCGTGCCAAGCAGATGTTCTACCACTGAGCCATGGCCCTTCCCCTCCTAAATACAGAAAACAGTCAAGATTTATATACGTCATGCAGCACAATCCTCTTCATGTAGTGGATAAACCTAATCCACAAAGCAGTCAACACGCTGTGGGCAGGAGACTGCATTGAGAAAGCCCTCTATGCGCATTCAGCTGCTTTGCACAATCTCTCCCCACCACCCCAGAATCTCATGCACCAGTCCAACATGTGCAGAATTCTCTGTAAGGAACACAGGCTTAATTCAGAAGGAGGAGGAGGAGGAGTAGGAGGAGGAGGAAGGAAGGAAGGAAGGAAGGAAGGAAGGAAGGAAGGAAGGAAGGAAGGAAGGAAGGAAGGAAGGAACTGTACTGCTCAGTATGTAGAAACCAGGTCATAGCTCATCTTGAGGTCCACCCCTTTCACACACACCCCACCCATCCGTATGTCTTCTATTTCTCCATTTTTGTTTAGAAAAGAAACAACATTCATTGCGGCTAAGGAGAAAGATCCAGCCCTTTCACAGCCACTTCCCAGGCCACCCGGCCTTTATATCCATTCCTTCATATTTAACAAAATATCCCCCCCACCTCAGCATTCACGCACGCTCTCACACACACACATTTACAACGGGCTCAGACAAATCCGCAAGAGGATCACGGGAGTCCACTGGAGGCACGAAGCCCCGCGAAAAATTGACATCATGGTTTCGATTCGGCTGAAGTAGTTCGGCGCCAGTCGTGGGACTGACGAAAAAGGCGAAATCGGAAAGGGTTTTCGTCCGTCCTCCACACGTTAATGAATTTCCTCTTCTTTTTTTGTAGTGAAACCCCCCCACACTCAACATCAAAGAAAAGTGCTTAGATCTCCAAAAAAACTCCCCCTCCCTTTCAGAGTCTTTATTATTCCCTGTCCACGGAATTGGATCGCCCAGGGATGCTGGTGGCATTGACGTTCCGAGATCCAGCAGCGTGGATCTCCTGGCTATAGCTACGCAGTCCACAGAGTTACCATCCTAGCCCTTGGGTGTGAACCTTAGCACAAAGAAGTCCACATAGTCTGTGCAAAAGCCCACTGAAGGTCCGCCATTTTGGGGTGTGGTCAGCACCACCAGTTCCATCCCACTTCCTCTGGGAAATGTATCAATGACGGGAGTCATATGTGTAGTCCAGAAGAAATTAGATGCCTAGAATTATCTCTATGTAACACAGGGAAGGGCAAAATATAGAACTTCCTTGCACCTTCTTTTTGCTTTTTGTAATAATAATAATAAAAAAAGGAAACCATCCGCCTCAAAAATATAGCTCTATCATAGCGGGGAAGGCCCTATTAGGAAATTCACAGCTTAGCACAGATCTTTCTAATACATTCTTGGGGAGGAGAGACACCGGTGGGTCTGGCTTTGTTTTGTGGACTTCCCGTCTGTCGAACGGTGCTGTCTCGCAGAACGTCAGGAGATGACGTTTCGGACGCTCGGGGCGGAATCCGTCCTGGCGATCCCAATGTTGGGGTCGATATCCCGTCAACCAAAGCATCTGGGTTACATTCAGAGTCACAAAAAAACAGAACACTTAAGCGCAGTCCGGGGCGGAGGGAGCAGATGAGTTCGAGATGACAAGGGGGACGACAAAATCCCGGGAGAGGTCCATTCACAGAGACCCGCTTGGCGAAACCAAAATTCACGACAGCAACTAGGATCACGGGAATCACGCAAGGTCGACGGCGGGACTATTCGCAACGGAAGGTGGGAGGAATGAAGCGCGAGTCGAACTTCTTGTTATCCGGATGATCTCAATTGGCATATTTACATATCCTTTGATGCCTTCTCTTCTGCACATCAGAGACGATGCGCTTTACGTTTCCAGGGCAATCTCGTACGTATTTGTTTTATTTTTGTAATAAAAGAGAGAGGCGTGTTTTAAAAAAAGAAAGCGCAGCAGCCCACTCCACCGGAATTATGACTTTTTTTTCTTGTTTTCAAAGGAGCTTCTTTCGTCTGGGGTGGGGCGGAGCCGCTCCTAGGCGCTCATGTCGCCAGGTTCTCCGCATTTATGCTCGACATGCGGATCTGTGAGCTGCTCTTGCTCAGAATCGACAGCTGCGTTCCCCCGTTCACTCCGCTGCTTGCCAGAGAGGGGTGTCGGTGCTTGAAATCCACAGCAAAATAGCGATTGACTTTCCAGCTCCTCCATTTTCTCTTTATTTCTGATTGCACCTTTAGGGAGAAACTTTAAAAGGTCATTTTTTAATGTACTTCGCCGCTTGGGAACATGCTGAGAAATAAACAAGCATTTCCATTAAAAAATAATAATAACCTAGATGACCCAATACAGGAGGCCGGGGCCTTAAGTTTGCATGATCTGAGCAAGGCTGTAAGCCGTAAGACGTTTTGGAGGTTATTAATTATTTCTTTTTCTTTTTTGCTGCCAAATCACAGCTGGCTTATGATGGTTTTCAAAGCAAGAGTCGTTCAGAGGTGGTTTGCCATTGTCTACCTCTGCGTAGCAACCCCTGGACTTCCCTGGTGGTCTCCCATCCAAGTACTAACCGAAGGAGTCTCAGAGAAGCTTAACAATCTCCTTTTTTTCCCCCTCCCCACAACCCTGTGAGGTGGGTGGGGCTGAGAGAGCTCTTTCCAGAACTGCCCTTGAGAGAATAGCTCTGACAGAACGATGGCTTGCCCAAGGTCATCCAGCAGCTGCAAGTGGAGGAGTGGGGAATCAAACCTGGTTCTCCCAGATTAGAGTCTGCGCACTTAACCACTACATCAGACCGGGTATCACATTACATCCATGTAGCATACAGCAACACATGTAAGTTGCACGTACAGTAATGGAGACCAACACATTGGTTACACAAAATAACCACTAGACCAAATGTGTTTCGGCCCAGAGGGATTTTTCTTCAGTGGTCTAAATAATGAGGCTAGAAAGGGAGGTATAAAATATCTGCTCCAGATTAGGCAGGTTGTGTGTGAATCAACTAATTAGTGTAGCTCCAAATAACCAAGTACTGATATCGACCAGGCCTGTACATATAGAGGAGTCCATACCCATCAAAGTGTCACTTTTGACTGACACATAGACACACACTTTGGCCGAGTTCAGACTGGTGATTTGAAGCGCTAGGGAGTAGTGGCAAAGAAGACCCGGAACAGACCCGGAACGGCTTGGTCGCGGTATTCCCGTCCGCACTGCAGCGAATGAAGCGGGAGGATACCGTGGAGGAAGCAGAAGGGAGTGTTTGCACTGTTGGTGTGTTAGTGGCTGTTTCTGCGCTCTGCTGCATGCACCTATGCAAATGGGTGCCTGGCGCCAGTGTTCCCTCTAAGCTGAGTTAGCGTGAGCCAGCTCACAGTTTTTTAGCCTCCAGCTCACACATTTTTATCTTAGCTCGGGAAGGATGGCTCCGGAGCAAACTAATATATGCAGTAGCCCAATTGCTCACTCACAACTTTAATGCCCATAGCTCACAAAGTAGAATTTTTGCTCACAGGACTCCACAGCTTAGAGGGAACATTGCCTGGCGCATGGGCGCCTGCCGCGGAAACAGCCAGCACCTGTTATCAACGACTGTAGGTTGTTCCTGCCTGAGCAGCGCTTGCGCTCACACTCAGGGAACCAGAATCAACCCGCTCTACACTTTCACCTGGTACTTTTTAAACTCGGGAGGGAAGCAGCACGAGACGGCTTGAGTATGGCTGGGGGACGCCTGAAAGACGTGCTTGTGTGAACCCGCCCCTTTAATCCGCTACTGAAACGCTCCTGAAATGTTTGGCTGCCGGGCCAAACTGCCAGTCTGAACGCGGCCTCTGAATAGAGCAATGGTATGGTTGTATAGAGCTACCATCTTAGTGTGTGCTCTATCTGTTTACAGTGTACAGCTCTATCATGTTGTGCACAGCTCTATCATCTTGGACATCTTTGCGAGTCAATATTTTTAATTTTTTTAAAAAACATAACAAACATACATGGGTGGGGGATTTCTTTTCCATTCGTTTCTCTAACAAACCTGTGCCTAATTTATTGTATGTTTATGTAAAGGTAAAGGTTCCCTTGCGATGCCACTTCACCTATCCATTGTTCATTTTTACTTCCATCTGCAGCCTCTCAAGCTGTGTCGGCTGAGAAGGTGTGTGGTGGAAGGGGAAGGGGAAGTGAGCAGTTTCCTTTCAGGAGAAAATGGCTGATTGTAGCCTAGTATCCTAATCCCGAGATCCTTATGAGCTCATATGCACATATGTGGCTCTTGAGCATGCGGGCGTCTCCCCATTATTGATTTAAGCATGGAAAGCAAATCCACCTGCTCAAGGAGATGCTCACACAAACTGGGCTCCTCCATTTAATGCATAACACTTCACACATGCTTAGAAGCTCTATTCACAAGTAGCAGTGAATGCATGCACGAGCTGTGTACAGTGTGTAAATAAAGGTAAAGTTCCCTTGCTCGAAAGATTTGTTTCTCTAACAAACCTAATTTATCGTACGTTTATGTATTTCACCTTATATCATGAAAAATATCACTTGCAGATATGTCAAGTTTGTATTTTATATATCCCTAAGAAGTTTTAAATGTCTATATTGTTTACTTAGTATACTCTTCAAACCACTTATAACATCCTGACATCCTATTTGCAAATGTGTTTTCTGATTGTCCTTTCAAAATTACAGTTAGTTTGTCCATTTCCACTGTTTCCAAGTACTTAATCGTTATTTGTATGGGGAGTTCAGTATTTCTCATGTGACATTCTATGCATACACGACTGGACATGTGAGGAACCTAGAAGGCCGAGCAGCTAAACAAAAGAATAAGCTACAGTATAAGATAAGAGTCATTATTTTTAACATCTTATATTTACTGTGCACTTTGTAAAAAAAATAAATTAAATGAGGCACACACGTACTGGATGGGGGATACACTTCTGTGTAGCAATGTGTGAGAACAAGATCTCAGTGAACGGGTGGACCGTAAGTTAAATATGAGCAGCCAGTGTGAAGCAGCGACAAAAAAGGCTAATGTGATCTTGGGTTTCCCAACCCATAGCTGGCAACCCTACATGAGGCCACATCCAATGGGAACAAAACTGTGTCCCAGGCCGGCCTGTGAAAACCCCCACTTTTCTGTTCCCATGGCAACAAGTTTGACAACCCCTCCTTTCCCTTCCTGTCCTCAGTGGATTTTTGCTAGTGAAGAAATCATCTGTTTCTATGGGGTGGAGCAGGTGTGAGGCGGAATGGCAGGGGAAGCACAAAGCAGTTATCAGACTAAAAGCCAATGAGGGAAGGAGCCAGCATTTTGAAAACCTTACCTCCCCATTCAAGAAGCAGTAGAGGACAGCCACAACAAAGCCCTGGAGAGAGAGAGAAAAGAGAGACACAGGTGTGATTTTTCGGACTCATGGAGAAATGCCCGTAATAACGATCAGGGCTCTTTTTGTAGCAGGAGCTCCTTTGCATATTAGGCGACACACCCCTAATGTAGCCAATCCTCCGAGAGCTTACAGAGCTCTTCTTACAGGGGCCACTGTAAGCTCTTCGAGGAGTGGCTACATCAGGGGTGCGTCGCCCAGGGCTCTTTTTGTAGCAGGAACTCCTTTGCATATTAGGCGACACGCCCCTAATGTAGCCAATCCTCCGAGAGCTTACAGAGCTCTTCTTACAGGGGCTACTGTAAGCTCTTGGAGGATTGGCTACATTAGGGGCGTGTCGCCTAATATGCAAAGGAGCTCCTGCTACAAAAAGAGCCCTGGACACACCCCTAATGTAGCCAATCCTCCGAGAGCTTACAGAGCTCTTCTTACAGGGGCTACTGTAAGCTCTTGGAGGATTGGCTACATTAGGGGCGTGTCGCCTAATATGCAAAGGAGCTCCTGCTACAAAAAGAGCCCTGGACACACCCCTAATGTAGCCAATCCTCCGAGAGCTTACAGAGCTCTTCTTACAGGGGCTACTGTAAGCTCTTGGAGGATTGGCTACATTAGGGGCGTGTCGCCTAATATGCAAAGGAGTTCCTGCTACAAAAAGAGTCCTGAACCATGAACATTCTCTGTCCGACACATCCTCAACGATAGATCCAGAAAGGTACGTCAGCATCATGATACGGTGATCCATTGATCGAGAAAGGCACTAGATAAACTTTCTACTGACCCAGTTTTTCCCCTGAAGACTACGGGCTCTGCTTCCAGTGTCTACTATGCTCGATCAAGATGGGTAGCCAGGTTAGTCTGTCTGTAGCGGTAGAAAAGACCAAGAGTCCAGGAGCACCTTAAAGACTAACACAATTTGAGGCAGGGTACGAGCTTTCATGAGTCACTGCTCACTTCCTCAGATTCAGCTAGAATGGGAGTCTACCTGTCCTATATATTGGAAAGTGGAGTGATTTCAGTCGCCAAATGACCTTAGCAGACAAATGACAACAGCAGGTGCGATTGGGTTAGGCGTGACACGCAGAGGGGTAGAGATCTTGGAGAAATCAGCATTGGTAGCAAGCCAGAAAACCTAGGTTTCCATTCAGTCCAGGTGGATGCATTGTCTTGATCTTCATTATCAGTCATTGCAATGGATAGCTTCCTTAGCATTACTCTAATTGATAACAAAGCTCAGGACAATGCATCTACCGGGACTGAATCAGGACCTAGGTTTCCTGGTTATTTTCTAAAGACATTTGGTGGGTGCAAGGAAAGGTACTGGGAACCCTTGGTCTATTAATTCATTAAAAATTATGTTACTTTGGAGATAGTGTATATTACAAGAGGCGGGACCCTTGATCCTCGCAGGGGGGGGGAAGTATTCCCCACAGCTCCCAGCCTGCAGAAGCAGGAGATGTGGCAGCAGGTGAGGCCAGCCTTCTTCCTCCCCCCAGTGGCGGCGGCGAGGCTGGCCTGCCAAGCTTTCTCCCTCCCCCCTCCCTCCCCAGCAGTGGTGGCAGTGAGGCCGGCCCGCCAAACCTTCTCTCGCCTCCCATCCCCTGTGGCGGCGGCAAAGCCTTTTCAGAGCATTCCCTGCGCATGCGCAGTGAACGCATTTTTACTTTTGGGAGGATTTAAGTATCCCCCCCTATAGATTTTTCACAGTTTTTAGGTGTTTCTGCATTTCTGGGAACTGGCCTAAATGTGCAGGAAAATCTCCCTGCCCCCCAGGCACCCCGGATGTGCGGATTTAGATATCCACACGTGGGGGTCGCCTTGGCTATTAGATATATAGATATAATGGTAATGAGTCTGCAGACTTGGTCAGGATCCAATGGATCTCTGGGCTCCAGTAAAGCACACCTAATTATCCTCATTCTTGGTAGCGCCTCATGCTACATGGTCCAGGTCACCCAACCCTTCCCAGAATGCAGTTGCAGGGGAGACCCAAACTGTCTCTCCTGAGATCCCGAAGGGGGAATGAAACCATACCGTTATCGCCGAAAGCCCAGGTACTTACCAATCCTCTTGAACCTCCAGAGAAAAAAACCCTTTCATTGGAACAAGGGCAACCAATAACAAGCCCTGCCTTACAATGGCCCCGCCCACTTTCTGAAAAACTTTGTGGGTGTGCCAAGTCCTGTGGGCGCTATGGGAACTATAGGGGACCATGTTGGGGAACCCTGGGGTAGGGGCTTTTGACCTGGCTGGGGGGGGGGCTCCATGACTGACTCTTCTCACCCATGAGCAGAAGACCGCTGAGCTAACTGGACAGACGGATGGGCGGCTTTGCTGTACACCTACCTGGAAAGACCCCAGGCCAAGTTCGAAAACTAGCCGCTCCCTCTTGCTGACATTCTCTGGATAAAAGGCAAACACTGTGTAGTGGATTCCGAACAATGGGATCAGGAGTAGCGTGGAGCGAGCCAGTCGCCTGTCGAGGGAAAGAAAGGGCTTTTTTAGAGGCTCACATCCTACTTAGACTGGAATGGAACAAACACACACACACACACACACACCAATCTGGACCTTCCTTCCTTCCTTCCTTCCTTCCTTCCTTCCTTCCTTCCTTCCTTCCTTCCTTCCCTCTTGCCTCTCTCTCTCTCGAGCCTGTTTGGTGTAGGTTAGGAGTGCGAACTCTAATCTGGGAGAAATGGGTTTAGTTCCCCACTCCTCCACATGCAGCTGCTGGTGTGACCTTGGGTCAGTTACAAGTTCTTTCAGAGCTGTTTTCTCAAGAGCAATTCTCAAGAGAGTTCTCTCAGCCCCACCTACCTCACAGGGCATCTGTTGTGGGGAGGGGAAGGGATTGTAAGCCACTCTGAGACTCCTTTGGGTTGTGAAGGGTGGGGTATAAATCCAACCTCTTCATCTTCTTCTTTTCTCTCTGCTGTTTCACCCGAAATTCTTATTTGATATGCCAGTACAGATGGTTTTTGCTGCTCAGCTGAAAGACTTTGCACCTGGTGGCACGTCCTTTCAATTTCTTAATTGGCTCTCAGTTCTTACAATTTGGTTCTTCTCGCCACCAAATTCCATTTTATCTGTATTTCTGGATCTCTTCAGGTTGCCTGCCCTAACTCCATTTGAACTGGTGCCTTTAGATTTTATTTTGCTTCATTCACACCTCACTTTCCTCCCCAACGGGGGACCCAGATTGGACTGGCTGTCCCTCGTTTTAAATTTCTTTTGGCTTACTCTGGGAAAAGGTATGCAAAAAGTTTTGTTCCTATGGGTGACAGTGCAGGTCTCCTTCCGTATGATTTGTGACAAAGAGGTCCATTACGAATCCCCCCCCAATAAATAAATACCCTACATAAAATTAATCTATGCTCCCATTCCTCAGTAACGTATTGGAGGAACTCTGTCCCACTGCCTGGTCCTATCCGTCCATTTTTTTCCGTGTAGATTATTCTGCCCAGCAGTGGCTCTCCAAAGCTTTTTCCCAGCCCAACCATCTAAGGTTTTGAACTGGATATGCTTCCACATGCGAAGGAAAGAAGCTGAGCTACAGATCCTGTTCATGACATGCATGATTCTCTGGTGGTACATTATGGCTACTAATGATTCAACGCTTGCCTGTAAGGATCTTTAGTCTTAAGCACCATTTTGCAATGACCTTCTGCATTCCTTAAGAGGTTGACAACAGGGAAATCTCACCAGAAGGTGAGATTGTTCCACCATTCTTCCTTGCGCTTGTCAACACGCCAGTTTGGTGTAGTGGTTAGGAGCGCGGACTCTAATCTGGGAGAACCGGGTTTGATTCCCCACTCCTCCACATGCAGGTGATTGTGTGACCTTGGGTCAGCCGTAAGTTCTTTCACAGTCGTTCCCTCGAGGACAGTTCCCAAGAGAGCTCTCTCAGCCCCACCTACCTCACAGGGTGTCTGTTGTGGGGAGGGGAAGGGAAAGGAGATTGTAAGCTGTTCTGAGACACCTTCGGGTAGTGAAGGGCAGGGTATAAATCCAATCTCCTCTTCTTCTACTTCTCCTCCTGGAATTACAACTGATCTCAAGAAATCAACCTCCCTGGAGAAAACAGCTGCTTTGGAGGGTGGACATCACAGCGTTCGATTCTGCTGAGGTCCCTCCCCTTTCCAAACCCCAGCATCCCGAGGCTCCACCCCCAAATCTCCAGGAATTTCCCAGCCCAGAGCTGGCAAAGGCAAATCTGAAACCCTACAGGGGAAAAGGCAGTGTGATACAGCACTGGATGGGGGAAGCCAGGTTCAGTCATGACACTCACTGGGTGACCGTGAACCAGAACTTCAGAATACGCCAAGCGGGGCTGTCCTGCAGATCGTGGGCCAATCACCCGTTTTCTCAGCTTAGCCAACCTCACAAGGTTGTTCTGAGGATAAAAGGCGATAGATTCTGTTTGCCACCCTGAACTACTTAGAGGACACCCCAGCCAGTTTGGTGTAGTGGTTAGGAGCACGCACTCTAATCTGGGAGAACCGGGTTTGATTCCCCACTCCTCCGCTTGCACCTGGTTGGTGTAGTGGTTAAGTGCACGGACTCTAATCTGGGAGAAACGGTTTCGATTCCTCACTCCTCCACATGCAGCTGCTGATGTGACCTGGGGTCAGTCACAAGTTCTCTCAGAGCTGTTTTCTCAAGAGCAATCCTCGAAAGAGCTCTCTCAGACTCAGGGTGTCTGTTGTGGGGAGGGGAAGGGAAAGGAGTTTTCAAGCTGCTCTGAGGCTTCTTCCGGTAGTGAAGGGTTAGGGTATAAATCCAATCACTTCACTTCACTTCACTTTGATGTGGTGGTGGGAAGTGCCGTCAAGTCATGGCTGATGCATGGTGACCCCATGGGGATTTTGAGTTCAGAGACATTCAGAGGTGGTTTTGCCATTGCCTGCCTCTGCATCAGGATCCTGGACTTCCTTGGTGGTCTCCCATCCAAATGCTAACCAGGGGTGACCCTGCTTAGCTTCCAAGATCTCACAAGACCTGGCTAGTCTTTCATACAGAATCAGGGGTCATTTCGTAGAAAAAGAGGTGCAGGAGCTCATTAGCATAACTCATT
>NW_015167255.1:19319-22534 GCF_001447785.1 Gekko japonicus
AGACATGCAGATCTGCCCTCGCAGAGGAGGGAGAGCTTGTACCTGAATAAAACTTGGTCTTAAAGGTGCCACTGGACTGTTTTGGACTGGGGAGCTTTGCAACTTACCTGGCTACTTCTTGCTCTGACTGAGGGCTGCTGGGAGCAGGGGGTGGGGCTTGTTGCATGTGCCCGCCCCCTGGGCTCTTTACTGCCGGAGCGCCGCTCCGGTGTGCTCCTGTAGGAAATGACCCCTGTACAAAATTATTTATTTTGGGTGGGGGCGGTGAAGAGAAAGTGGGATGAGGCAGCATATGAAACCCAGCTACGAAACAGTCATGAAGCGACTGAGGGAGAGCCCACCACCTCCCGAGGAGGCCTGTTCCACTGAGAGGTGGTGGGCTCTCCTTCTTTGGAGGTTTCCAAGTAGAGGCTAGATGGCCCTCTGACAGCAAGGCAGATTCTGGGAAGTTGGGCAGATCAGGAGAGGGAGGGCAGGGAGGGCTGCATCAGTGCTTAGTTCTCGTGGCCCTTTTTTACACACCCAGGGAAATACCCAGGGCTATTTTGGGGCAGGAACGCACAGGAACGGAGTTCCGGCTAGCTCCCAAGTTGGCCACGCCCAGCAGGAACACATTAGCATAATAGGCCACACCCAACAGCAGAAACTCATTAGGATTGTTGCGGGGGGACGCAGGGGTCTTTTTGTAGCAGGAACTCCTTTGCATATTAGGCGACAAACCCCTAAGGTTGAAGACATAACCACTAAAGGTGGAGGGAGGCTACTTCGGGGATGGTTGGATCCACCCCATAGTGCCCTAGAGCTGGAAGGGACCCCAGAGTTCAAGCCCCCTCCCTCAATGCTGGAAATCCAAAACTGGGGCACCCCCCAACAGATGGCTGCCCGGTCGTCTTCCTGGATGTCTAAAGTGAAGGAGAGCCACCCACACATTTGATGATGGTTTCCATGCTCAAATGGCTCTTACCACCAGCAAGTTTGTCCTCATGCTCAAGCAAAATTACCCTCCTGTAATTTAAACACATCAGATCCAGCATTGCCCCCCAGCCCCAAGCTACAGAATGCAAGTCTGCCTTGTATGTGACAGCCCATCAGGAAGAAGAAGAAGAGGAGGAGGAGGAGGAGGAGGAGGAGGAGGAAGGGGAGGAGATTGGATTTATACCCCACCCTTCACTACCCGAAGGGGTCTCAGTGCAGCTCACGATCCCTTTCCCTTCCCCTCCCCACAACAGACACCCTGTGAGGTAGGTGGGGCTGAGAGAGCTCTGAGAGAACTGCCCTTGAGAGAACAGCTCTGAAAGGACTTGTGACTGACCCAGGGTCACACCTGTAGCTGCATGTGGAGGAGTGGGGGATCAAACTCGGTTCTCGCAGATTAGAGTCCGCGCTCCCAACTGCTACACCAAACTGGTTCCTACCCTCCCTGTATGGGGCTTGGTAGGGGCATGGGCAGAGTGATGTAGCCCCCCAGTTCCACAGGCTGTTGATAAAAATGACTTTGCTTAATGACTGATGCAGGCGTACACAGGTGATGCAGAGAGCCTGACATCTCTGAGTCAAATCTAAGAGGTCTCATTGCATCATTTTTCCCCACGGAAAGGCAATTTGGTAATTTTTAGGTATTCAGTGCGGTGGCTCAAGTGGTTAAGACGCTGAACTGCAGGCTGTGGAAGGTCAGTAGTTCAGCAGGGAAGAGTGGGGAATCAAACCCGGTTCTCCCAGATTAGACTCTGTGTTCCTAACCACTACACCAAACTAGCACCATCACGTCTTCCTCCAGTCTTCATTTCTCCAGGATGAACATACCCAGTCCCTTCAACCGATCATCTGAGGACTCATTTCCTGAAGAGATTTCAGGGAACTGGGTGTGTTTAGCCTGAAGCAGAGACGACTGGGTACAGAGACAACCAAACTCTTCCAAAACTTAGAAGAAGGCTGAAAGTTTGGCAGAAGACAAGAACGAGGTTTTAAAGACGAGCGGCTCTACCCCATTCTGCAGCGTTTCAAGGTTCCCCTTTGTCATGCGGTCTGCTCCTTCTCTATCTCAATTTAATCAGAAGGAATTCTAAAAATAAGTAACCATGGGATTGGAGCGTGCTCAGTTTCCTGCAGCTCCTTTGGTTGATTTGCATCTCTCTCCAAGCTACCTGTGCAAGCTGGCCAAAAAAAGTACCCCAATTTAATTATGGTTGTTATGATTGCCTCACGGTTGTCTGTGCGGAAATGTACCTCGGCACCCATCTGCTGGTAAAACGCCATGCAAAAAGAATCCTGATGGAATCAGTCATAAAACCATCCTCGAGATCGCTGGGGGAAGGTCATGTTTTCTCAACAAAGTCAACTGAGCTTGCGTTATCAGTAAAATGTCAGAGAAAAAGAACTTTGTTCCTCCTCAGTGAATTTATACGTCCCCTGAGATGCCTTCTGGATCCTGGAAATCGACTTGGAGGATATGTCTGTCATGAAGGAGAAGTCTATCAGTGGCTACTGGCCATGGTTACTGAGGACAACCTCCGCATTCAGAGGAACTCATCCTCTGAATCTCAGAGCCAGGAGTCAACAACAGGGGAAGGCCTTGGCCTCTCTGCCCTGTTGTTGGCCCTCCAGAAGAACTGGTTAGCCACTGTGTGACACAGGATATTGGACTGGATGAACCACTGATCTGATCCAGCAGGGCACTTTGGATGTTCTTATCTGGGGAAGGCCTCGGCCTCTATGTCCTTTTGTTGGCCCTCCAGAAGAACTGGTTAGCCACTGTGTGACACAGGATATTGGACTGGATGAACCACTGATCTGATCCAGCAGGGCTCTTCTTATGTTCTTATCAGGGGAAGGCCTTGGTCTCCAGAACAACTGATGGGCCACTGTGTGAGACAGGATGTTGGACTGGATGGACCACTGGTCTGATCCAGCAGGGCTCTTCTTATGTTCTTATCAGGGGAAGGCCTCGGCCTCTATGTCCTTTTGTTGGCCCTCCAGAGGAACTGGCTGGCCTCTGTGTGAGACAGGATGCTGGAGTAGATGGACCACTGGTCTAACCCAGCAGGGCTCCTCTGATATTCGTATCAGGAGAAGAAGGAGGAGAAGAAGAAGAGATTGGATTTATACCCCGCCCTTCACTCAGAGTCTCCGAGCGGCTGACAAACTCCTTTCCCTTCCCCTCCCCACAACAGACACCCTGTGAGGCGGGTTGGGCTGAGAGAACTCTGACAGGAACC
>NW_015167255.1:22676-23677 GCF_001447785.1 Gekko japonicus
GGCTCTTCTTATGTTCTTATCAGGGGAAGGCCTTGGCCTCTATGTCCTGTAGTTCGCCCTCCAGAGAAACTGGTTGGCCACTGTGTGAGACAGGATGCTGGAGTAGATGGACCACTGGTCTAACCCAGCAGGGCTCTTCTGATGTTCGTATCAGGAGAAGAAGAGAAGAAGATATTGGATTTATACCCCGCCCTTCACTTGGAGTCTCAGAACGGCTTACAAACTCCTTTCCCTTCCCATCCCCACAACAGACACCCTGTGAGGCAGGTGGGGCTGAGGGAGCTCTGACAGAAACTGCTCTTTCTCAAGAACAGCTGTGCCAGAGCTTGTGACTGACCCAAGGTCACATCAGCAGGTGCAAGTGGAGGAGTGGGGGATCAAACCCGGTTCTCCCAGATTTGAGACGGGGCACTTAACCAGTACACCAAACTGGCCTCCGCCTCTATGCCCGTATTGTTTTTTTGGGGGGGAGGGTTGGTGGTTTTTTTGGGTTTTTTGTATTTGTGTGTGTGTTTGGGTGTGAGCGAATGCCTGGAAGTCATGGCAATCTATGGCAACTCGCACTGGGGTATGGAGGACATTCAGAAAAGTGGCTTGATAGCCTGCCCCCGCCTCCCGACTGCTGGTATTCCAAGGAGGTCTCCCATCCAAGTACTGTCCAGGGTTGGCCCTGCTTAGCTTCTGAGGTCTGGCGCAATCGGGCTCACCTGGGCTATCCAGGTCAGGGTGGTACTCAGCCCGTTTTCAGAGGAGTCTGAACCAGTGTTAAGAGCTGGCTGTCCATGATACACCCTCAAGGAGAACCAGCATGTTGGAATACTTGAGCCACCTGGACTAAGCCAGCTGTGTGGGGTTTTCTTGCACCATCATTATGTAGAGAAGAAGAAGAAGAGATTGGATGTATACCCAGCCCTTCACTTGGAGTCTCAGAGCGGCTTACAAACTCCTTTCCCTTCCCCTCCCAACAACAGACACCCTGTGAGCAATGCTCCCTCTAAGCT
>NW_015167255.1:23721-28513 GCF_001447785.1 Gekko japonicus
CAGAGCTTGTGACTGACCCAAGGTCACATCAGCAGGTGCAAGTTGAGGAGTGGGGGATCAAACCCGGTTCTCCCAGATTAGAGTCCGCACACTTACAAACTCACAAACCTTTTGGAGCCATGCGAGCGCACGCCACAGGGAATCAGCTCCCTCACCACAGGGATCCATAGGAAGGGGTTGGGGAGAAATGTAGGGAAGCAGAGATGCTAATAACCCCTCCTGTCCACCAGTGTGATGACACAGACAGCCATCCTACTAAGAGCGCATACAGACAACCATTTGCCAAGAGGCGCCTGACCTCGGCGTGCATCCATTCCTATGGCCACCAGCTCTGGGTTGAGAAATTCCTGGAGATTTGGGGGCGGAGCCTGGGGAGGGCTGGGCTTGGGGAGGGGAGGGACCTCAGCAGAGTATAATGCCACAGGCTCCACCCTCCAGAGCAGCCATTTTCTCCAGGGGAGCTGATCTTGGTCATCTGGAGATCAAGTGTAATAGCAAGAGATTACACAAGTAACAAAGTAACACCATGGGCAATCTTTACTCTTTACTGCTTATTAGAATTTACTATCCTATCGCATATGAATCCCCGACAATAGAACTTTACAATAATTCAAAGGTATAAGTCTCCCATCGTTCACAAATACGAAGTTTCACAAGGAAGGAACAACAAATGGTTAACACCTGTTTCAAAGCTTGTGTTGTTGTTCAGTCACACAGTCGGGTCTGGCGCTTCGCGGCCCCCTGGACCACAACGTGCCAGGCCCTCTTGTCTCCCGTCCTGCTCCAGAGTTTGCTTAATTTCATGTTTGTTGCATTGGTGGGGGTTGTGTTCGCCGATCAGATGGTCTGCACGTAAGATCCGAAAGCTGAGAAAGATCTACGCGGCGTCGAAGAAAAGCCTGCAATAGGCCATTCGGCCAGACAGTGGCACTGGTGCGCTGCGACTGAGACAATGCTGACGACATCAAGCGACACCGAAAAAAAGGAATGCTGCCGGAACATGTCTGGACCTTGCAGCTGACCAAACTCCATCGACTATGAAATGTGTGTGATTTAAATGATATATGTTGTCCTCCCTTACCACCAGCATTGTTAGTCCAATGTGAAATTCAGGAGTAACTGTAAATCGCTCAGAGCCGGCAGCTCTGCATGGATTGAGCAATCAATAAATAGAAAGATTTTTTTTTTTTATAACTCTGTCTGACCATCTCATCCTGTGCCGTCCCTGTCTTCTTTGACCATCAATCTTCCCCAGCATCAGGGTCTTCTCCAGTGAGGGCTCCCTTCTCATTGGGTGGCCAAAGTATTTGAGCTTCAGTTTCATTATCTGGCCTTCCAGGGAACAGTCAGGGTTGATTTCTTTTAGGATTGACTGATTTGATCTTCTTGCAGTCCAAGGGACTCTCAAGAGTCTTCTCCAGCACCATAGTTCAAAAGAATCTATTCTTCGGCGCTCGGCCTTCCTTATAGTCCAACTCTCGCAGCCATACATGATACTGGGAATACCACTGCTTTGACCATACGGACTTCTGTTGACAGGGTGATGTCTCTACTTTTCATTACGCTGTCTACTTTTTATTACAGTGTCTGCTTGTAAAAGTAGCCAAAAAGTTTTTTGGGGGGAGTTGCTCCCAATATTTAACTGTGGACAGTATAGTCCAATTGCAATGGAGATACTATCAATGACCAACATGCATCCAGGTTTTCTGCATGTTTCAGTAGCTTTCTTCCAGGTCATGAGTTATCAATGGAACCAATGCTCGAGTCAAGAGTAATTATTTTGATAAGCAGCACAAAAGGGTGTCTGTTTCGTGTTAACCATTCATTGTTCCTTCGTTGTGAAACATCGTATTTGTGAACAATTGGGAGACTTACACCTTTGAATTATTGTAAAATTATATTGTTGGAATCTCATATGCTATACGATAGTAAATTCTCACAATCAGTAAGCTGTAAATATTGTACACGGTGTTACTTTGTTACCTGTAATCTTGCCACACCACGTGTTCCTGGTTTTGCCTGCCTCCTACCACCTGAAAGATGGCAACCCTAATCCGTTTCACAAGCTGATTATCACTGTCAACCTGGTCATCCCCTGGTTTTCTAATCCGTGCAAAAGTTTGGCGAAATTCTCCTTGCCACCTGGAGCGCAAACTGGCCCACCAGGTGATTTATGCATTCGACCCGGAGGCTGTAGAAACTACAGTTCCCATGCATCTCAGCAGCAACGGACACTACTTTGCATGCTCAGGACTACTCAGGCCTTCTACATAAGGCCAAGTTCTGGCCTTCAGCCAGCTATCTTAGCTACCAGTTCCTCATTCAACTGCCCATGAGTACGTTTGCTTGAAAAGGTGGGGGTGAGACAAGCAAGAGGGCTGGCAGGAAGCTCTCCCATGCTTGGTCTTTCCATGTTTTGGGGCACGCCTGTGGCTCAGTGGAAGAGCCTCTGCTTTGCATGCAGAAGGCCCCAGGTTCAATCCCCGGCCTCTCCAGTTAAAAAGGGCCAGGCAGAAGGTGACGTGAAAGACCTCTGCCTGAGACCCTGGAGAGCTACTGCCAGTTTGAGCAGATAATACTGACCTCGATAGACCGAGAATCTAACTCAGTATAAGGCATCTACATGTGTGTTCATGTGTGGGAACTCTTGGCGCTTTCTCCGAGGGCTATGAAATGAAGGCTGGGAAACCAAAGGTAATTATGGGAGGATGTGGGCAGACAATGTCTCTCATCAGCAGAGTAGCTGTATACATGCATTTTGCTATATGTTTGGCAAACACTCTCGGTATTCACCCATGTTCAATGACCCGTCTGTCCATGTTTCATCGAATGTACGAAAACCAAAAAGAACTGTGAAAAAGTGACGCTTAATAAATTTCTTTAAAGAATAAATTATACAAAAAGTGAAGCCCCGCTTCCGGCCCTCATTCAGCCAGGAGGAGGCAGGAGAAGAGGGAGGGTAAGTTGCTTCCTCCCTGCCTCTCCCCAACCCTGCCTGCCTGGGGCCAGGGAGGGCCTTCGCGGGGCTTCCTTGCAGTCCCGCCGGCCTTGCAGGTCCACCGCAGGGCCCCTCATGGGACTCGGCAGAGGAGCTGCAAGGCCGGTGGCGGCGGCCGGGACTGTTGGGGGTGGGGTGTGGCCTTATGACACACTTCCGGTGATGTCAGAGGGTGTGGCATATGCTAATGAGTTATGCTAATGAGTTCCCCTAGCTCTTTTTCTACAAAATGACCCCTGGCTATTATGAACATTGAAAATTGTCATTGATATCTTTGAAATGTCACCAGAGGAAATGAATTACTGAGAGACAGTATTTGTCTCACATCTTTGTTCGGAAGGTCTACCTTCGAAACGGCAAGACATTTCGGAGATCACCGTCATTTCCCTATTATTATGTATATTATTATTGTTCACTTTTTGTATAACTGATTCTTTAAAGAAATTTATTAAGCATCACTTTTTCACAGTTCTTTTTGGTTTTCGTATTGTCTTATGACTGTGCCAATCAATTTGACATCATATTTGATTGAATGCCAAAGACAATAAGGAACCCTCAGTGTAAATATCTAGCCACAAACAACAACCGCCAAGGGAAGACCATCAACAATGCACAACTATGTTCAAAACTATATATTACATTCATTGAAATACAAAGGAGGGTTAGTGGCCACAACCTAACAGAGTGTATAGACATTGATCCAACAGATGGCTCAGGACAATTAAACATGATTAAACAAAGAACATATTCAAAGCCAACAGTAGGCTCTAGGATTCCACTGAAGCTTTTGAGCTGTGCCCATGTTATTTTTAAGCGTCACTTTTTCACAGTTCTTTTTGGTTTTCGTATTGTCTTATGACTGTGCCAATCAATTTGACATCATGTTTCATTGAATGCCAAAGACAATAGGGAACCCTCAGTGTAAAAGTATAGCCACAAACAACGACCCGCCAAGGGAAGTCCATCAACAATGCACAACTATGTTCAAAACTATATATTACATTCATGGAAATAGAAAGAAGGCTTAGTGGCCACAAACTAACAGAGTGTATAGACATTGATCCAACAGATGGCTCAGGACAATTAAACATGATTAAACAAAGAACATATTCAAAGCCCACAGTAGGCTCTAGGATTCCACTGCAGCTTTTGAGCTGTGCCCATGTTATTTTGGAAATCGGGTTCCGTTTTACCAGCCGCTGTTGGAGATCACTGAAACACTTGATTGGTATCTGGGAGAGGCGTCTGGCTGTTATCCTTTCCACAGTGGGCGTCTTCTGCCGCAGTTACTTTCTGTTTGGAGGTCTATGGACACTATCGATGTATGGAATTACAGAAGCGCCTACTGTTTATTTCGAATATGTTCTTTGCTTAAACTATGGCCCCGTTCACATGCAGAAGTTGCTGCGGGAGAGCCATGGGTGGTGGATGGATTATTCGGATGCGATCACACCGCCACATCTGGCAAGTGGAACGCACCCGCGGCCAACCCGTGGCTTCCCACGGAAAACCCGGGGTTAAAAACTTCCTGCCTCAAAGTACTAGCTTTCAGTAAATGCACAGCATGGGCGGGCGTCTGATCAGAGACGTGCTGGTAGCCCGTCACATCCAGCAGCCTCCGTGTCGGGTGCATGCACACAAACGCGGTCCATTTGTTTTCCTGCTGTGCTGTCTCGCTGGTCTGATCGGCTGCTGACGGCCGGAGGACAGAGCCGCGGGGGAACGTGAGATCGTGCTACCACACTTCTTTTTTTCTCCGCAGTTTAAAGTCTTCATTCCCCTGCAGATTATCCA
>NW_015167256.1:0-1837 GCF_001447785.1 Gekko japonicus
AATGATGAATGGTTGGAAAAATAGTAGTGGATGGGCTATTTGATTTTTACAGGAATTTTGTTGAATACTAAATGATCAAGATTTCAATAATCACACTTATAGTAGTTTAAAGAGATCCTAGGCAATCACACTGAGTATAGTAGTTTAAAGAGATCCTAGGCTGCAAAATAAGAAATAGTGAAATAAGGAGCTAGAATGCAGCTTTAGCTTAAGTGGGAACTTGGGATAATGTTTTCTTGTGTAGGGTGTTCTTGGATGGTTTATTTAATTTATATAAGGATTACGTTAAAAATGGAATGTAAGCAAATTTGGGCCAGACTTAAACAAGCATATGAGTCTATAGCAGCTTAAATAGGTGTTAGGCTACAAATAAGGAAATAATGAAATAATGGGATTAGAATGCACCTTTTTTTTTTAGGCTGGAATTTTTTAATATTTCTGTCCCCCCCCCTTTTATGTTTATGAGTAATGACGAATGGCTGGAAAAAAGATATGAAGGTTATATGATGGTTGAATACTGAAAAAAAGTTAATTAGATTTGAGTATTTGCTATTTTAGTTCAAATTATAGATAGGAAGCAAAATAAGTAATAATGAATAATGAGGTGATTGTATACTGTTGTATAAGAATAGGTGTTATACTTGGTAAAGTTTTAAGTATTAATTTTGGGAGGGGCAAAAGGAATATATTTGTTAAAGGTTCTGAGTTAAAGACTCTGTTTAAATTGTTTATGTTTTCTAAACTGGAAAAAGAATAGAAATAAATAACAGGAACATAAAGTAATGGTTAAAATTATGTGGTTATATGTCAGGTATTAATTTAGTGAAAAATAAACTTTTGAGATCAAACAATAAGTAAATGGTTTAGTTATGACAGACGGTGGTAGCCATATCCTAACTGTTTATAAAATTAATTATTAGGAAGTCAGAATAATAGGATGAAATTATTGGAGAAAATCAGAAATTGGTGGCATATAGATGAGAAAACTAAATTAAGCTGAAATAAGTATGTTATGTTTTGTGAGAATATTTTGGAATTCAAGATGTAGTCATTGTCTATATGTTATGTTGTTGCTTTTCTTTTTTGTGTTTAAAAAACAAATAAATATATTATATAAAAAGGAGCAATAAAATATGCATGCAAAAATAAGAGTCTTTTGTGGAAAAGAGACCGGTTGAGAATAAGTTCTTCTTTACTCTTTTAAAGAGAGATCCCATTCCAAAACAGTGTAATAATGATGCTTTATTGTCTGCTATATCTGAAACATGTATTTTTACTAGTGCAGTTGATTTTACGTTATATGTAACAACCCATAATATTTGATATATTTGATGAATCCAAATTTCCCCCTACCCCCTCTTCCCTTCTGTACTCCACTCTTGGAGAAGTTTTAAAAATCAAAAGAATAAGACTACAGTGTCATTGCATTGTAAGTGGTTTAGAACTAGCAGGAGCATTTGGTTCAGTTTTGACTTTTTAGTAATCTTTAGGCAAATGACTCAGGAGCAACCTATGCAGCAAAGTAAAGAGATGACATTATGTTATCTCATAAACGTCCAAAAAAGCATATAATGGAGCAGATACTACCTGAATTTCAAAGCCTTACATGTAAAGTGGCTGCAGGATATTTCTGGGAACAGGTAACATGGCTTTAGATACAAAAGTACTAACATAATATATAGAACAGTGTTTTCATTTCACTGTCATACCTGATTCATAGACAGCAGATAAAGGAAGCTGAAATTTGTAATAGTGGCCCTTGTAAGGCCACAGCTGCAGCCTAAAACTGGGTGGGTAGAAAAGGGAGTTAACATGTGGTGCCAAGATACATTTGGAA
>NW_015167256.1:6005-17129 GCF_001447785.1 Gekko japonicus
TCCATGTGTAGAGTCGCCTCTTAGGTTGTTGGAAAAGGGTGACCAGTGTGACCAGTGTGTTCTCTTGACAAAACTCTGTTAACCTTTGCCCTGCTTCATTTTGGTTTCCAAGGCCAAACTTGTCTGTTATTCCGGTTACCTTTTGATTTCCTACTTTAGCATTCCAGTCCCCTATGATGTTGAGGACATCATTTTTTGGTGTTAGTTCTAGGAGGTGTAGTAGGTCTTCATAGAACCAGTCCAGCCTCTTCTGCACCAGATTTGGATTACTGTGATGTTGAATGGTTTGCCTTGAAATCGGACCGAAATCATTCTGTCATTTTTGAGATTGTATCCCAGTCAGTGTTCCCTCTAAGCTGAGTCGGTGTGAGCTAGCTCACAGTTTTTTAGCCTCTGGCTCACACATTTTTGTCTCAGCTCAGGAAGGGTGGCTCCAGAGGAAACTAATTTATGCAGCAGCTAAATCGCTTGCTCACAACTTTAATGCCAGTAGCTCACAAATTAGAATTTTTCCTCATGAGACTCCACAGCTTAGAGGGAACATAGATCCCAGTACCAACTTTTGCATTCTCTTGTTGACTATAAAGGCCACACCATTTTTTCTATGAGATTCCTGGCCACAGTAGTAGATATAATGGTCTTCTGAGTTAAATTCGCCCATTCCTGTCCACTTTAGTTCACCGGATCGTAAGATATCGATGTTCAGTCTTGCCATCTCATTTTTGACCCCTGTCAAGCTTACCTTGATTCATAGATCTTACATTACAACCCTAACTATAAACCCTAACCCTAACCCTAGCCCTAACCCTAACCCTAAGGTCAGCCCATACCGCGTTTAACACAAAGACTGAAGAATCCTTTGCCATCTCCATCAAGAGGTATGGGATCACGGCATTTGAAATAAGAGAGGCTATCCAACATCTTCCCGCAGCAGGAGTTCTTTACTGGAGTCTTTTTGGCTGACTTAATGCAAAACTTTACGACGAAGGGAGAAGGAATAAAATGACACTCTCGGAATACCTCCGAGTGCAAGACTTTCCTATTCCGACGTTCACGGATAAAACCGTCCCTTATATGCTTCGTGACATTAGATGGCGGGCGTATCATCAAATCCTTTACGTGGGTGCTAAAAAGAAAATGGGGATGGGACAGCAATCTCAAGGATGCCAACGCCCGGGTTTTGTGGATGTGGAATCACCTGAAATGATTGAACACGTGCTGAAGACATGTGTACTAGTAAAAAAACTTGGGTTAGCATTAGCACGGACCTTGCGGTGGCCGTATCTTGCAGTGCAGGACTGGAAAACAATAACTTCAGGTTTGGAACCAAAAACGGGTTACGGCTTGCCGGGGAATCCTTGGCCACCACTGCAAACCCCCTCCACGTCCTCTCAATCAAAAGTATCGTTGCAGAAGCCCCCCTGGTCGCTGGTAAAGCTTATTAACCTTATTGTTATCCACACAATCTTCAGAGACCGTAGAGCAGAAGCCTATTCAAAAGCCCCAATGCCATTCAGAGTAGTATTGCTTACATTATGAATTACATTTCGAAGGTTAAAGCGTGGGAACGGAGACATACAAAACCTCTTCCTTTCAGTAATCGGTGGAGATGGTTCCGTGACGTTACTCCCCCGGTTCCTTGAATAGACCAGAAATGGTGAAACATTTTATATGGTTTCTGAACTTTAAGTTTTTAAATTTTTTTTTTCTTTCCTTGGAGTTGCGAAATCATTTTGAAGCATCAAAGGTACTAAAAGTGTTAGAAGTGTTAGAAGTAAATTACAGGAGTCTAAAAGTGTTGATATGCTCAATGTGTTGAAAGATCCAACGTGTTATTCAAAGGGTTATTTTAAAATTGTTATTAAAGTGTTATTAACAAGTGTCATTAAAAATGTTATTACAACTGTGTTAAAGTATGAAAGTATAAAAAGTGTTAGAAAGTTATATGAAGTACCAAAGTGATAACTGTTATCATAGGAAGTGTTAAAGTGTCTCTATTAATTTTTTGGAAATTTTGGTAATTTAAGAATTTTGAGATTCAGAATTTGAAATTTTGGAATTTTATTGGTGTTATTGTAATATCCTGTTTTAACTGAGTTGTGATTGAGTTGTATTGAATGGTATTGTGCATTATTTTACAGGTTTTTTTGTTCTGTATGTAGGATGGCTTAATTTTTTTAAAAAACTATTTTCCTAAAACAAAATTATCTCTTTTCCTAACCCTAACCCTAACCCTAAACCTAGACCTAGCTTCAGCACTAACCCAAACCCGAGCACTAACCCTAGCCCTACCCCAACCCTAACCCCAACCCTAACCCCAAACCTAACCCTAACCCTAAACCCTAACCCTAGCCCTAACACTAACCTGAGCCCTAGCCATAACCCTAACCCAAAAACTAACCCTAACCCTAACCGTAGCCCTAACACTAACCCTCACCCTAACCCAAACCATAATCCTAATCCTAAACCTAAACCTCACCCTAACCCTAGCGCTAGCCCTAACCCTCACCCTAACCCTAGCGCTAGCCCTAACCCTCACCCTAACCCTAGCGCTAGCCCTAACCCTCACCCTAACCCTAGCGCTAGCCCTAACCCTCACCCTAACCCTAGCGCTAGCCCTAACCCTCACCCTAACCCTAGCGCTAGCCCTAACCCTCACCCTAACCCTAGCGCTAGCCCTAACCCTCACCCTAACCCTAGCGCTAGCCCTAACCCTCACCCTAACCCTACCCCTAACGCTAACCCTAACCCTAGCCCTAACCCGAACACTAAACCTAACTCTAACCCTAAGCCACACCCTAAACCTAACCCTAAAACTAATCCTAACACTAACCCTAACCCTAACACTAACCCTAGCCATAGCCTTAGCCCTAGCCAAAATCCTAACCCTAGCCCTAACCCTAACCCTCACCCTAACCCTAGCGCTAGCCCTAAACCTAACCCTCACCCTAACCCTAGCGCTAGCCCTAAACCTAACCCTCACCCTAACCCTAGCGCTAGCCCTAAACCTAACCCTCACCCTAACCCTAGCGCTAGCCCTAAACCTAACCCTCACCCTAACCCTAGCGCTAACCCTAACCCTAACCCTAGCCGTAGTCCTAAACCTAAACACTAACCCTTACCCTAACCCTAACCTAAACCGAAACCTAACCCTAGCGCTAACCCTAACCCTAACCCTAGCCCTAAACCTAACCCTAACCCTAACCCTAACTCTCACCCAAAACCAAACAAAACCCTGACCCTAAATCTAACCCTAACCGTAAACCCAAGCCCTAGTTCTGACTCTAAACCTAGCCCTAGCCCTAGCCCTAACCCTAACCCTAACCATAACCAAAACCCTAGACCTAACCCTAACAGTAGCCCTAACACTATCCCTTACCCTAACCCAAACCATAATCCTAACCCTAAACCAAAACCTCACCCTAAACTTAACCCTAACCCTAATGCTAACGCTAACCCTAAACCCTAGCCCTAGTTCTAACCCTAGCCCTAGCCTTAGTCCTAGCTCTAACCCTAACACTAAAACTAACCTTCACCCTAAACCTAACCCTAACCTTAAACACAAACCCTAACCCTAACCTTAACCCTAGCCCTAACCCGAACACTAAACCTAACTCTAACCCTAAGACACACCCTAAACCTAACCCCAACACTAACCCTACCCATAGCCTTAGCCCTAGCTCAAACCCTAATCCTAACCTTACCCCTACCCCTACCCCTACCCCAACCCTAAGACACACCCTAAACCTAACCCCAACACTAACCCTACACATAGCCTTAGCCCTAGCTCAAACCCTAATCTTAACCTTACCCCTAGCCCTACCCCTAAACCTAACTGACACCCTAACCCTAACCCTAACCCTAACCCTCACCCTCACCCTAACCCTAACCCTAACGCTAGCCCTGTACCTAACCCTAACCCTAGCCCTAGCCATGACCCTAACCCAAAGACTAACCGTAACCCTAGCCCTAACCCTAACTCTAAGACTCACCCTAACCCTAGCCGAAGTCCTAAACCTAAACACTAACCCTTACCCTAACCCTAAACTGAACCCTAACCCTAGTGCTAACCCTAAAACTAACCCTAGCCCTAAACCTAACCCTCACCCTAACCCTAACTCTCACCCTAAACCTAACCCTCACCCTGACCCTAAACCTAACCCTAACTGTAAACCCTAGCCCTAGTTCTGACCCTAGCCCTAACCCTAACACTAACCATAACCAAAACACGAGCCCTAGCCCTAGCCCTAACCCTAACCCTAAACCTAGCCATAGCCCTAGCCCTAGCTCTAACCCTAACCCTAACCCTAACCCTAACCCTATCCCTATCCCTATCCCTAACCCTAACCCTAACCCTACCCTAACCGTAACCATAACCCCAACCCTAACCCTAAACGAAACCCTCACCCTAAACCTAACCCTAACCCTAATCCTAATCCTAAACCCAAACACTAACCCTAACCCCAACCCCAAACCTAACCCTAGCCCTAACCCTAAACATAACACTAGCCCTAACCCTAACCCTAACCCTTACCCCAAGACTAACCCTAAACCTAGCCCTAGCTCTAACCGTAACCTTAACCCTAGCCCTAGCCCTAACCCTAAACATAACACTAGCCCTAATCTTAACCCTAGCCCTAACCCCAACACTAACCCTAACCCTAACCCTAACCCCAACACTAACCCTAAACCTAACCCTCATCTTAACCCTAACCCTAACCCAAAACCTAACCCTAACCCTAAACCTAACCCTAACAGTAACCCTAACCCTAGCCCTAGCTTTAGCCTTATCCTTAACCCTACCCCTACCCCTAACACTAGCACTACCCCTAGCCCTAACCCCAACCCTCACCCTAACCCTAACCCTAGCCCTAACCCTAGCCATAACCCTAACCCAAAGGCTAACCCTAACTCTAACCCTTATTGTAGCCCTAACCCTAACCCTCACCCTCACCCTAACCCTAACCCTAACCCTAACCCTAACCCTAAACTTAACCCTCACCCTAACCCTAAACCTAACCCTAAACCCTAGCTCAAGTTCTAACCATAACCCTGGCCCTAGCCCTAACCCTAACTCTAACACTAAACGTAACGCTCTCCCTAACCCTAACCCTAAAAACTAACCCTAACCCTAGTTCTAACCCTAACCCTAGCCCTAACCCTAAGACTAAACCTTGCCCTAACCCTAACCCTAGCCCTAACCCTTTCCCTAAGATTAACCCTATACCTAGCCCTAGCCCTAACCTTAACCCTAACCTTAACCCTAGCCCTAACCCCAACACTAACCCTAACCCTAAACCTCATCCTAAACCTAACCCTAAACCTCATCCTAACCCTAACCCTAACCCTAAACCTAAACCTAAGCCTTACCCTAATGCTAAACCTAAACCTAACCCTAAACCTAACCCTAAACCTAACCTTAGCCCTAACCCTTACCCTAACCCTAACCCTAACCCTAAACCTAACCCTAACCCTAACCCTATCCCTATCCCTATCCCTATCCCTAACCCTAACCCTAACCCTAAAATGTAACGCTAACCCTAACCATAGCCCTAGACCTAACCCTAACCCTTGCCCTAGCTTAAGCCTAACCATAGCCCTAGCCCTAGCCCTAACCCTAACTTTAGCCCTAAACCTAGCCCTAGCTCTAGCCCTTACCCTAACCCTAACCCAAACCCTAGCCTAACCCTAACCCTAACCCTAACCCTAGCTCTAACCCTAACCCTAACCCTAACCATAACCATAACTCTAACCCTAGCCCTAGGCCTTACCCTAACCCTAAATCTAACATTAGCCCTAATCCTAACACTAGATCTAGCCCTAGCCCTAAACCTAACCCTAGCCCTAGCCCTAACCCTAACCCTAGCCCTAACCTTGACCCTAACCCTAACCCTAACCTTCACCCTAACCCCAACTCTAACCCCAACCCTAAAATTAACCCTCACCCTAAACCAAACTCTAAGCCTAGCCCTAGCCCTAGCCCTAACCCAAACCCTAGCCCTAGCCCTACCCCCAACCCCAACCCCAACCCTATCCCTAACCCTAACACTAAACCTAACCCTTAAATGTAGGGTTAGGGTAGGGTTAGGTTTAGGGTTAGGGTTAGAGTTAGGGTTAGGGCTAGGTTAAGGCTAGGGTTGGGGTTAGGGCTAGTGTTATTGTTAGGATTAGGGTTTAGGGTTAGGGTTAGGGTGAGGGTTAGGGTTCGGGTTGGGTTTAGGTTTCGGGTTAGGGCTAGGGTTTGGGTTAGGGTTTGGGTTTGGGCTAGGGCTAGGGTGAGGGTTAGGTGTAGGGTGAGGGTTAGGAATAGGGTTTGGGGTTTGGTTAGTGTTAGTGTTAGGTTTAGGGTGAGGGTTAGGTTTAAGGTTAGGTTTAGGGTTAGGGTTGGGGTTCGAGTTAGGGATACGTCTCGCGTTAGTGTTAGGGCTAGGGCCAGGGCTAGGGATAGGGCTAGGGCTAGTCTTCGTGTTAGGGTTAGGGCTATGGGTTAGGATTAGGGTTAGGGCTAGTGTTAGGCTTAGGGTTAGGTTTAGGGTTAAGGTTAGGGTAAGGGTTAGTGTTTAGGTTTAGGGCTAGGGCTAGTGTTAGGGCTAGGGTTAGGGTTACGGTTAGGGTTAGGGTGAGGGTTAGGTTTAGGGTTAGGGTTAGGGTTGTGTTTAGGGTTAGGGGTTAGGTTTAAGTCTAGGGTTAGGGTGAGGGTTAGGTTTAGGGTTAGGGTAATGGTTGGGGTTAGGGTTAGGGCTAGGTTTAGGATTAGGGTTAGGGCTAGGGTTAGGATTATGGGTATGGCTAGGGTTAGGGCTAGGGCTAGGGTTACAGTTAGGGTCAGGGTCAGGGTTAGGTTTAGGGTCAGGGCTAGGGTTAGGGTAAGGGTTTGGGCTAGGTTTTAGGGTTAGGGTTAGTGTTAGGTTTTAGTGTTTGGGTTTGGGTTAGGGTTTTGGGTTTTGGTTAGGGTTTAGTGTTACGCTTAGGGTTAGGGTTAGGGTTAGGGCTAGTGTTAGGCGTAGGGTTAGGTTTAGGGTTAAGGTTAGGGTAAGGGTTAGTGTTTAGTTTTAGGGCTAGGGCTAGTGTTAGGGCTAGGGTTAGGGTTATGGTTAGGGTTAGGGTTGTGTTTAGGGTTAGGGGTTAGGGGTTAGGTTTAAGTCTAGGGTTAGGGTGAGGGTTAGGTTTAGGGTTAGGGTAATGGTTGGGGTTAGGGTTAGGGCTAGGTTTAGGATTAGGGTTAGGGCTAGGGCTAGGGTTAGGATTATGGGTATGGGTATGGCTAGGGTTAGGGCTAGGGCTAGGGCTAGGGTTACAGTTAGGGTTAGGGTCAGGGTTAGGTTTAGGGTTAGGGTAAGGGTTTGGGCTAGGTTTTAGGGTTAGGGTTAGGGTTAGGTTTTAGTGTTTGGATTTGGGTTAGGGTTTAGGGTTTTGGTTAGGGTTTAGTGTTACAGTTAGGGTTAGGGCTAGGGCCTGGGTTAGGGTTAAGGCTAAAGTTAGGGTTAGGGCAAGGCTAGGGTTAGGGTTAGAGCTAGGGCTAGGGTTAGGGCTAGGGTTAAATTTAGGGTCAGGGGTTAGGGTTAGGGATAGTGTTAGTGTTAGGTTTAGGGTTAGGGCTAGGGTTCGGGTGAAAGTTAGGGTTAGGACTAGGGTTAGGGTTAGGTTAGGGTTAAGTTTAGGGTTTAGGTTATTGTTAGGGTTAGGTTTAGGGTGAGGGTTAGGTTTAGTGTTGGGGTTAGGGCTAGGGTTAAGGTTAGGGTTAGGACTAGGGCTAGGGTTAGTTTTAGGGTTAGGTTTAGGGCTAGGGTTATGGCTAGCGTTAAGGTTGGGGTTAGGGTTAGGGTTTAGGTTTAGGATTAGTGTAATGTTTACGTTAGGTTTAGGGTGAGGGTGAGGGTTAGGTTTAGGTTTAGGGTTGGGGTTAGGATCAGGGTTAGGGCTAGAGTTAGGGTTAGAGTTAGGTTTAGGGTTAGGCTGAGGGTACGGTAGGGCTCGAGTTAGGGCTACGGCTAGGGCTAGGGTTACGTTTAGGGTTAGGGTTAGGGCTAGGGTTAGAACTAGGGCTAGGGTTAGGGTTACGTTTAGGGTGTGGGTTAGGTTTAGGGTTAGGGTTAGGGTGAGCTTTAGCGTTAGCTTTAGGGTTAGGGCTAGGGTTAGGGTTAACGCGAGGGTTAGGGTTAGGGTTAGGGTAAGGGTTAGTGTTTAGGTTTAGGGCTAGTGCTATGGTTAAGGTTAGGTTTAGGGTTAATCTTGGGGTTATGGTTAGGGCTAGGGTTAGGGTTAGGCCTTGGGTTAGTCTTTGGGTTAGGGTTAAGGCTAGGGCTAGGGTTAGGGTGAAGGTTAGGTTTAGGGTTAAGGCTAGGGCTAGGGTTAGGGTGAAGGTTAGGTTTAGGGTTAGGGTTAGGGTTAGGGCTTGGGTTGGGGTTAAGGCTAGGGCTAGGGTTAGGGCTATGGTTAGAGTTAGGGTTAGGGCAAGGGCTTAGGTTAGGGCTAAAGTTAGGGTTAGGTTTAGGTCTAAGGCTAGGGCGAGGGTTAGGGTTAGAGCTATTGCTAGGGTTAGGGTTAGGGTACGTTTAGGGTTAGGTTTAGGGTGAGATTTAGGGTTTGGGTTAGGTTTAGTGTTGGGGTTAGGGCTAGGATTAAAGTTAGGGTTAGGGTTAGGGCTAGGGTTAGGGTTAATCTTAGGGTTAGGGCTAGGGCTAGGGCTAGGTTTAGGGTTAGAGTAGGGTTAGGGCTAGGTTTATGGTGAGGGTTAGGGCTAGGGCTAGGGTTAGGTTTAGCGTTAGTTTTAGGGTTAGGGTTAGGGTTAGTTTTTTGTTTAGGGTGAGGGTTAGGTTGAGGCTTAGGGTTAGGGTTGGGGTTAGGGTTAGGGTTACGGCTAGGGCTAGGGTTAGAGTTAGGGCTAGGGTTAGCATTAGGGTTCATTTGATCCAGACAGTGCAGTCTACTGAATCAGAGGCAGCAGATAAATTCAGTAGGAGACAGTTTCAAAAGGGGTCCGTCCCCTTTGCCACCATTCCTTTGTGTTCCCTTCCCATTTTCTTGTTCAGTGCTGGCGAACTCCCACCTCCACGCTTGAATTTGTTACTCTGTGCTTTGAGATCAGTCCTTTAAGCTTGCAATAAAAGTGGCACTGGATTCTGCTCGGCATTCTGACTATTATAGCTGATTGTCCTGTCCTTGCAACATCTCCCCCCCCCCGGCTTGGATTTCTTGTGACGGCTTTGAGATCAGTTCTTTTAAGCTTGCAGTGCCACACTGTCACTGAAATCTGCTGGGCATTCTGTACACTGAACGTTGTGCTGGCGTTGAACTGCTGTGATTCTCTGGTTTGACAATAGTTCTCTTTTACTTGCATTGCTACAGTGGCACTGGGTTCTTCTGGGCATTCTGTACACTGAACTGCTTTGCTGTGGTTCTGCCCTCCTCTTGCTTGGATTGTGATTGAGCAGGCATTGCCACATTGGAGCTAGGTTCTGCTGGGCATTAATACTGGTTTTGCTGGGCTTCCAACCCCCCCACCTGAATTATGATTATGTGCTTGACATCACTCCTGTTGAGCTGGCATTGCCACTTGGCACTGGATTCTGCTGGGCTTGCAAAAATTCCCCCATTCAGTTTCTACTGAAGAGATTCTCTGGTTTGACTTTTGTCCTGTTTGGTTTGCACTGCCACAGTGGCCCTGTTTCTGCTGGGCTTGAAAAAATGCCACCCACCTTCAGTTTCTACAGCAAAGATTCTTTGGGACTTTGATTCTGTTCTGCTGGGCTTCTGTTGTCCTTGGAAACAATGGAGGATGGGGTACTTCCTTGGGGGGGATGTAACTCGGACCTCACAACTCCAATCCTCACCAAACGTGGAAGGCAGGTAGAGGAGAGTCAGCTGCAGATCTTCTGTGAGTTTGGTGTCTCTAGCTTGCACAGGATCTGTTCTATACACTTCTGAACCTCCTGAACCTATGTTTGTCAAAATGACTGCCTGTCATTGTCATTCCTCAGAAAACACTTTCATGGGGACTTCATAAATACAATCCTCACCAAGTTTGGAGGACCCGTAGAAGAGAGTAAGCTGGAGATCCCTGAATGTTTCGTGTCTCTAGCATACCGGGGAGGGTGTTCTACTGCATTATGAATCTCAAGAACCAAACCAGTTCATTTACCTCCTAAAAGTTCTTGATGGTTCATAGCTCACAAACCGGGCATGCCACAAACCACAAACTGAAACAAACCACATTTTCCCAACTAGTGCCCATCCCATATCTCAACTTTTTAATGTTGCTGTTCTCTCAAGCAGCTGATCACATCTTAGTGGAGGTAATGCTTTCCATTTACCCTATCTCTCAGATCCCACTATTCATGTTGCAATTAACCAACCAGTTCATTGCAATTTTAAAGACAAATAAAATAAAATAAAAATTCAGTGTCCCATTCATGATTATTTTAATCCAAGTTCCTGATGGTCTAAAGGGGGAAAAAACAAACACTAAAATAGCACGATGTTTAATAGCTTTGCTCAGAAGCAGGTGCATTCACTTTGCTCCCAGCACTATGTGTCCCACCAATGAGGAATGAAAGCTTACACTCCCATTTGATTGTTAAGTGGAGAGGGGTTTGGTTTCATTTAGAATGTGTACTATGACTATATCTTAATTGTGCTTGTGTTTTGTCAGTAACTAAAATTTGCCTTCATGCTTTCAGTCACTAGAAACACATAGAGAAAACATTCATTCATTTTAAGAGCAACATTGGTGGTAAATGCCTTGGTTGTGCTCCAATACACAGGTTGGGATTTTATTCATAATATTGTAAGAGAGCATAATGACTAAGTGAAGCACAGTTTCTGTAATATAAAATGGAACAAGAAAATACCGAGCAGACTCTTGAAGCTGTAATTTTCCTGTGATTTCAGTACTACAGTGTCAAAATAATGAACAGACTCAGCAAAAATAAAAAAGGAAGCAGACCAACCGTTCAAGTCACTTGAATTTTTATTCACGATGGTGGGTTATTTAGCTTGTTCAAAGCTGCAATTCTAAGTACACTTAATCAAAGCTGAACGCTATTGAAACAGTGGAATTTACCTCAAAGTAAATGTAATTTACTGCTCCCCTAGCTATTTCACCATCAGTAATCAAAAATTGGC
>NW_015167256.1:17443-17592 GCF_001447785.1 Gekko japonicus
CAAAGACACTGTTACCCAAATTCTCATGTTATTCCACCTACTTACATCAGCAGTGGTTCAGATCAGGCACGGATCCATCACTTGCAGGTAGATGGAGACAGAAAAAAATGTCTCCATTTATTGCAGATGTCATTAAGAAGACAGGCATC
>NW_015167256.1:19794-20558 GCF_001447785.1 Gekko japonicus
TCCACCTTACAAAGCTGCCACTTATCCAGGGAAACTCATCTCTGTCATCTGGAAATCAGATGTAATTCCAGGAATCTCCAAGCTCCACTTGGAGGTTGGCAACCCTAGGTTTACTCCAGCAACTATATAAAGCCTGATTATAAGAGTAAAGGAGCCTCACAAGTGAGGGGAACTGAGCGTTCCCCCCTCCTTCGACTTACCTCCACTTTGTCACCCCATCAGGACTGTAGTTCCCTCAGTCAAGCTCTGATTCTAGAAGTGAGCATGTTAAAGAGAAAATTGCATCAAATGGGAGCTGGCAGGGAAGTAAATCCATGGCACAGAAGAAGGCTCTTCTCACCCACATATCCCTTTTGCTCTTAAATCTGGGCCTTTTACACACACACAAACACACACACACACCATTTTATACATGATTGGAATAGGCGCAGGTTCAAACAAATGAGCCTGATACCATCACATATTTGGTGTAGTGATTAAGTGCGGGGTCTCTGATTTGGGAGAACCAGGTTTGATTTCCCACTCCTCCACTTGCACCTGGCTGGATGACCTTGGGCAAGCCGTAGTTCTGATAAGAGCTATCCTTGGAAAAGAGCAGTTTCTGTCAAGAGCTCTCTCAGCCCCACCTACCTCACAGGGTGTCTGTTGAGGGGAGGAGAAGGAAAAGGAGATTGTAAGCCGCTCTGGGACACCTTTGGGTAGTGAAGGGTGGGGTATAAATCCAATCTCCTCCTCCTCCTCCTCCTCCTCCTCCTCCTCCTCCT
>NW_015167256.1:22364-28155 GCF_001447785.1 Gekko japonicus
TGATGCAAGTAGGTGGAATAACGTGAGAATTTGGGTAACAGTGTCTTTGTGTGCTTTTCCCAGGTTTGGATAGATGGGAGCACCACCTCCCGTTTATGTGTCGTTTCTCGGGGGAGGTGCTCGGGAGTCCATAACAGGTCTGCTAGCCTTTGTGGATATAACAGTTCATCACATATCTCTACCCAGGTAGGGTTCAACTTTATAGATAGCATTTTAACTGCGGTTGCCATTAAAATCGCCCTATTGTATAGCATCAGATCTGGTAAGGCATATCCTCCTAAACTCTGGGTCTCTTTAGGATTGCAAAGCCTATTCTGGGCTTTTTCGTGTTCCATAAAAACTTTTGTAGAGTGGTTTGCCAATTTTTGATTACTGATGGTGAAATAGCTAGGGGAGCAGTAAATTACATTTACTTTGAGGTAAATTCCACTGTTTCAATAGCGTTCAGCTTTGATTAAGTGTACTTAGAATTGCAGCTTTGAACAAGCTAAATAACCCACCATCGTGAATAAAAATTCAAGTGACTTGAACGGTTGGTCTGCTTCCTTTTTTATTTTTGCTGAGTCTGTTCATTAGTTTGACACTGTAGTACTGAAATCACAGGAAAATTACAGTTTCAAGAGTCTGCTCGGTATTTTCTTGTTCCATTTTATATTACAGAAACTGTGCTTCATTTGTCATTATGCTCTCTTGTGTATTGGAGCACAACCCTTGACCAAGGCATTTGCCACCAATGTTGCTCTTAAAATAAATGCTCAATAGCCCATTCCTATGAATGTTTTCTCTGTGTGTTTCTAGTGACTGAAAGCATGAATGCACATTTTAGTTACTGAGAAAACACAAGCACAATTAAGACATAGTCATAGTACACATTCTAAATGAAACCAAAGCCCTCTCCACTTAACAATCAAATGGGAGTGTAAGCTTTCATTCCTCATTGGTGGGACACATAGTGCTGGGAGCAAAGTGAATGCACCTGCTTCTGAGCAAAACTATTAAACATCGTGCTATTTTAGTGTTTGTTTTTTCCCCCTTTAGACCATCAGGAACTTGGATTAAAATAATCATGAATGGGACACTGAATTTTTATTTTATTTTATTTGTCTTTAAAATTGCAATGAACTGGTTGGTTAATTGCAACATGAATAGTGGGATCTGAGAGATAGGGTAAATGGAAAGCATTACCTCCACTAAGATGTGATCAGCTGCTTGAGAGAACAGCAACATTAAAAAGTTGAGATATGGGATGGGCACTAGTTGGGAAAATGTGGTTTGTTTCAGTTTGTGGTTTGTGGCATGCGCGGTTTGTGAGCTATGAACCATCAAGAACTTTTAGGAGGTAAATGAACTGGTTTGGTTCCTGAGGTTCATAATGCAGTAGAACACCCTCCCCGGTATGCTAGAGACATGAAACATTCAGGGATCTCTAGCTTACTCTCTTCTACGGGTCCTCCAAGCTTGATGAGGATTGTATTTATGAAGTCCCCATGAAAGTGCTTTGAGATCAGTCCTAACCCTAACCCCAACCCTAACCCTAAACCGAACCCTCACCCTCACCCTTAACCTAACTCTAACCCTAACCCTAACCCTAGCCCTAGCCCTAACCCTAATCCTAAACCTAACCTACACCCTAAACGTAACCCTAACCCTAACCCTAACCCTAAAGGTAGCATTGGGGTTAGGTTTAGGGCTAGGGTTTGGGTTAGGTTTTGGGCTAGGGCTAGAGTTAGGGTAAAGCTTAGGTTTAGGGTGAGGGTTAGGGTTAGGGTGAGGTTTAGGTTTAGGTTTAGGTTTAGAGTTGGGGTTAGGGTTAGGGCTAGGGCTGGGGTTAGTTTTAGGGCTAGGGCTAGGGCTAGGGTTAGGACTAGGGCTAGATTTAGGGTTACGGTTAGGGTTAGGGCTAGGGCTAAGTTAAGGGTTAGTCCAACCCTAACCCTAACCCTAAACCTAACCCTCACACTTAACCTAACCCAGACCCTAGACCTAACCATAACCCTAGCCCTAGCCCTAACCCTAACCCTAGCCCTAACCCTAACCCTAAATCGAAGCCCTAACCCTAATCCTATCCTAACCATAACCCTAGCGCTAGCCCTAACCCTAACCCTAACTCTAACCCTAACCCTAATACTACCCCTACCCCTAACCCTAAACTTGTGTCTCACCTAACCCTAAACCCAGCCCTAGCCCTAACTCTAACCTTAACCATAACCCTAACCCTATCCCTAACCATAACCCTAGCCCTAGCCCTAGCCCTAGCCCTAGACCTAACCCTAACCCTATCCCTAACCCTAGCACCTAACCCTAACCCTAGCCCTAACCCTAACCGCAGCCCTAACCCTAGTCCTTAACATAGCCTTAGCCCTAACCCTAAATTTAGCCCTAACCCTAGCCCTAGCCCTAACCCTAACCCTAGCCCTAAACCCTAACCCTAACCCTTGCCCTAACCCTAACCCTAACCCTAACCCAAAACCCTAGCCCTAACCCTAACCCTAGCCCTAGCTCTAGTCCCAACCCTAACCCTAGCTCTAACCCTAGCCTTAGCCCTAACCCTAACCTTAACCCAAAACCCTAGCCCTAACCCTAACCCTAGCCCTCGTCCTAGGCCTAACCCTAACCCTAGCCCTAGCCTTAACCCTAGCCCTAGCCCTAGCCCTAACCCTAACCCTAACCCTAGCCCTAACCCTAACCTAACCCCAACGCTAATCCTAACCCTAAACCTAACCCTTACCTTTAGGGTTAGGATGAGGGTTAGGGTTGGGGTCAGGGTTATGGTTAGGATTAAGGATAGGGCTAGGGCTAGGGTTAGAGTTAGGGTTGGGGTTAGGGTTAGGTTTAGGGTTAGTGTTAGGGCTATGGCAAGGGTTAACTCTGACAGAGGACAGAGAGAAAGCAAAAAGTCTCAATACCTATTTTGCCTCAGTTTCTCCCCTGAAGAAGTGACCAGGCTCGCGGTGACAGGTGGAGGGCGGCTCGCTCCGTCCCACCTGAACTTTCACCGGCTCCTTTCAGGCCCCCCGGAATTCGGGGGAGCGTGGCCAGCTCTCTCGGAGTGAGGGCTGGAGTAAGGGGCGGTTTTTTGCCCCCCCCGCACTCGGCAAACGGGGGGAGGGTGACCAGAAACAGCCCCAGGACAGGGCCGGATGAAAGTGAAGAACATGGCCGCCATGTTCTGATGAGCCGCAGCCTTCCGGTATTTTTAAATAAAAGGATGCAAGAAATTACCAAAATATCTGCACAGGAATAGAAAGGAAAGTTGGAGTGACTTGAGCTTGGAGTCTTAAAAGAATTCCTCAAACGGGAAAGGTCCAAAACGAGAATGACAATGGCTGGGAGAAAATAAGGGATGTAAGTTCTGTGTGGCTATTGGAGAGGGGAAGAAAAGATGCAGTTGTTGCTGTTTTTTGCGTAATAGATGGTGTTGTTGGCAAAGAGAGACAGAGAATAAAATGACTAAAGGATTACAGTGTTGATTACGTGTGGGTGAGGAAATAAGAGCGCTTAACGAAGATGGTGGAAGCAGCTGAAACGGAGCGGGAATATGACGAAGATGCTGAGGTGGGAGAATTGACTATTGGACAGTTTTTAAGTATCTTGAGAGATGTGGTCCAGCAAGAATGTCAAAAGGCATGTAAGGAATTGGGAGAAAAATTGGATAACATCCAGGTTGGAGTACGAAAGGTTGAGGAAGAGAAATGTCCCATCGTAAAAGGGGTGCTAGAAGGCTTGCATAATGAGAACTGCATTGACTTTAAGGAGGAAAGTGTGGGGTGCGTGCAAGTTAAGGAAGGACTGTCAAATGAAAGAGTGGAAAAGAGACTTAAAGAAAAATTGAGAGATGTCAAACTAGGATTGTTAAAGTACAATAAGCGGAGACAGAGGAATGAGAGAGAAAGAGATGGAAAGATTAAAAGATGGAAAAGATGGACTTGGAAATTTAAAGAGAATAGGAAAAGAAGTGAAATAGAATGGCTGAAAAAGAATAAGGAGAAGTTTGGGAACCAAGAAGAGCACAAAGAAAAAAGACATTTGGATATGCTGAAGCAGAAAAATAGATTAATGATGTTTAAGAGAAGGAACAAAGTATATAGAAGGACAGAATGAAAGATTCATACACTGTGCTGGCTTAGATGGAATGACGGACGTTACAAATATACTTAAATGTGCATACTATTATACATGTTTACATGTGATTTGGGAGCTTAATGGCTAGGTTGGAATAATTAATTAATGTAGGGCTTTAGTGTGTGGAAATAATAACAAAAATTAAATATGTTTTGAGATTACTAGAATAACAGGTGTTCAACCTAGACGATTTTGAAAGAAGGGGATAACTCTGAGATTGTAATAAGGGTGGTTAATAAACTAATAATAAAAATGAGTCAGCAAAGGGGGAGTAAATTAGCAAATTAAGGGGGGGAAATTTAAAGTTATTGATAAAAGTTAATTGGACATTATTTATTTAAATTTGTAGGTATTTAAAGATGCATAATGGTATTAGAAAAATTACTAGCAAGAAGATTGTGAGGATGCTTGTGAAAACAGCTAATTATTTAGAGGGAAGTACATTTGGGGCCAAACAAAGATAGGTGTAATATTTGGCAGCAAACTGGAAGGTGGTGGATATAGGTAAATTGAAAATATATGTTGTAGAATAAGTAAGTAAACCTGGTAGTTTAAATGATATTGAAGTTTGTAGATGAAAGGCTTAATTAATATATAGAAGATGAAGAACTAATGAAAAATGAAGTTAAAAGAGAAAATCATTATGTTATTAAATTCTGTATTATAGTGGGAATATGTGTTAAGGACGTGGAATAAGAAAATCAGCCAACAAGAGAGAAACATGGTAGGGGATCCAAGAAGCCAATTTGGATGAACAGAGAACTGCATGATGTGCTAAGGGAGAAAAAGGAAATGTTCACGAAATGGAGGCAAGGACATACCTCTAAAGAAGAGTATCTGCGAGTTGCTAGGCACTGTAGGTCAGCCATCAGAGAGACCAAAGCCCACAGTGGGGTAAAGCTGGCCAGGGAGGCTTGCTACAAGAAGAAAATCTTCAGATACGTGGGGAACAAACACAAGATAAAAGAGGTGAAAACTGTTGGGTGAAAATAGAGAAACTCTGATATGTATGATACAGACTTAATATGATAAAACCCTAATAAATATATTTGCAAAAAAAAGAAGAAGAAGAGACCAGGCTCATCTAGATATGGTAATAGGCAAGGTACAACATCCAGGCTGCTGGTTGACGTGGAAAGAGAAGTCGTTGAGAAGCATCTGGGTGCACTGAATGAGTACAAATCCCCCAGGCCAGATGGTATGCACCCAAGAGTGTTCAAAGAACTTTCTAGAGAGCTTGCAGAGCCTTTGTCCATGATCTTCCCGACCTCTTGGAGAATGGGAGATGTGCCACAAGACTGGAGGAGGGCAGATGTTATCCCAGTTTTCAAAAAAGGGAGGAGGAATGACCCAGAAAACTACAGGCCACTCAAGTCAGGAGCAGTGGCGCAGGCAGTTAAACGCCTGCCAGTAAAATTAATAGCGAACACCCATAATAGCTGTTCGAATCCCCACCGCGGCCGGATCCCGCCAACCCAGCGGCTTGAAAGTAACTACAAGTAGAGAAATGGGTGCCTGCCTTAGAGGCGGGGGGCACCCTCCTCCTGGTTCCGTGCCAGGAGGGTTGATGGCGACGGCAGCAAGAGAGAAGCGGCGGCGAGGAAGAACAATGGTGGCGTCCGGCGGACCATGGAAGCGATGACGACATCAGAGTGAGGCGGAGCCGGAT
>NW_015167257.1:0-2431 GCF_001447785.1 Gekko japonicus
GATAATTCCTTAAATTAGATGGCGCGCTCTAAGGTATACCGCCCAAGTTCTCAGTCCAGCAGTCTTCCGGTCTCCCAAATAAATATAGGCCTAACTCCGCAATAAGGCCAGTCCTGTACTACGGATGTTCTAGTAGTATAGCTGGTGGTCATGGTGGCGGCTCCTAATTGAAAGCCTGGTGGAAGAGCTCCATCTTGCAGATCCTGTGGAACTGCAAAAGTTCCCGCAGGGCCCTGATCTCTTCCGGGAGCTCATTCCACCACTAAAGAGCTGCCACAGAAAAGGCCCTGGCCCTGGTGGTGGCGAGCCTGGCATCTTTGGGGCCCGGGATAATTAACAGATGTTGCGACCCCGACCGTAGTGCTCTCTGGGGTATATGTGGGGAAAGGCGGTTCCTCAGGTATGCTGGACCCTGGCCATTTAGGGCTTTAAAGGTAAGTACCAGCACCTTGAAGCGAATACGGTATGCTATTGGCAGCCAGTGCAGTGACCTAAGCACAGGCTGGATGTGCTCCCAACGCGGGAGGCCCATCAACAGCCTGGCTGTGGCATTCTGCACTAGCTGCAGCTTCCAGATTTGCGACAAGGGCAGCCCCATGTAGAGAGCATTACAGTAGTATAATCTCGAGGTGACCATCGCATGGATCACTGTAGCCAGGTCGCCACGGTCGAGGAAGGGAACCAACTGCCAAATCAGCCGAAGATGATAGAAGGCCGACTTTGCAGTGGCTGCTACCTGGGCCTCCATTGTCAATGAGCGGCACCCCATCGGAGGCCGGGAGCAGGATCCCCAACCCTGTGCCGCCACAACTCAAGCACAGGACCTCCATCTCCGCTGGACTTAGCTTCAGTCGACTCAGCCTGAGCCAACCAGCCACAGCCTGCAGTGCCCGGTCCAGATCTTCCGGTCTGGAGTCCGACTGGCCACCCAACATCAGATAGAGCTGAGTGTCATCAGCGTACTGATGACAACCCAACCCATACCTCTGAGCAACCTGGGCAAGGGGGTGCACCGCCCCCTGAGGCACCCCGCATTCAAGCGGGTGTCTCTTGGACAGTTGTTCCCCGAGCACCACACCCTTTGTCCCCGACCCTGGAGAAAGGGGACAAGCCATTGTAAGGCCAGCCCCTGTATCCCCACGTCGGCGAGGCGGTGGGTCAGCAACTGATGGTCGACCATGTCGAACGCTGCCGACAGGTCCAACAACAACGGTGCTGCCGAACCGCCCCAATCCAGGTGCCTTCGGAGGTCGTCAGTAAGAGCGACCAATGCCATCTCCGTCCCGTATCCCGGGTGGAAGTTGGAGTGGAAGGGATCTAATACGGAAGTGTCATCCAGAAACCCCTGCAGCTGTGCCGCCACCGCCCTCTCAATTAATTTGCCCAAATGGAGGCAGTAGTAATTCGGCCGGATCCAAAGATGTTTTTTTCAAGAGAGGGTGGACCATCGCTTCCTTGAGTGCCCCCGGGAACCATCCCTCAGAGAGGGACTTGTTGATAATCTCCCTAAGGGCACCTCGGAACCCCTCGTGGCCCACTTTAATGAGCCAGGAAGGGCACGGATCGAGGTTGCACGTGGTTGGGCATACTTCTTTCTCGACCTGCTCTATCCCATGCATAATCTTATAAACCTCTCAGCCGTCGTTTCTCCAAGCTAAAGAGCCCCAAGCGCTTTAACCTTTCCTCATAGGGAAAGTGTCCTGACCCTTTTATCATCCTAGTTGCCCTTTTCTGCACTTTTTCCAATGCGATAATATCCTTTTTTGAGGTGTGGTATACAATCTTGAAGAAGGCTCCTATTCGTTTCCTTCTGCTATTCTCTCCCCACACACACACACACACACATCTGTTGCTTATCTACTAATCATACAGCAAGGATTGGCTCGAAGGCATTTGATGTTTGTAACCAATCCACAGTAGTATCCAAGCTGAAGAGGCGATACAGGGATCAGTCTTACTGGGGCCGTTTGGAGCATGTGCATATGCAAGAAAAGTCCCGGTTGTATTGTTTGTTTCTAAATTTAAAAAAAAGGTCAGTGCATTTGTCGTCATAACATTTCCAGAGCTTTTCCATCGCTCCTTGTTGTGTGGACTACAAACAAGTTAGAAGGGGGCCGGGCTCTTTTTGTAGCAGAAACGCTACACACCCCTAATGTAGCCAATCCTCCAAGAGCTTACAGTAGCCCCTGCCTAATACACAGAGGAGTTCCTGCTACAGAAAGAGCCCTGGAAGGGGGTAACGACAGTCCCAACGTAAATGTGAAAAGGCTGTGGTGACACTGAACCACACAACATAGGCATTGAGCATGTGCAGATTTTCAAATCAAAAGAGGAAGCCATCCCTCTTGCAACACGGTGAGTGTTTTGACACACTCGTGTAGGCTATTAAGGCTGCTCTTAATATGTGCCAAGATATGACAAGAATGGAAAG
>NW_015167257.1:2448-3629 GCF_001447785.1 Gekko japonicus
AGAGCGGTCCTATGATGTTGCCGGAGGCTTTGAAAGCACAATCGCAGGTTGTCTTGTTATTTCGCCTTTTCGTTCAGGCAAGAACTTCCTCTCGACACGTGTCTCCGACAGGATGCCTTTATCCTCAGCATCAAAAACAAGACAGGTTTTGGTGTAATTACAATAGGAAGAATAGGGCTCACCAAAGAAAATTGCTCTTCTATATCTTTAACACACTTAGTCGTATTATTATTATAGCAAATTTCCTTATAACAATTTTCCTGTATTAACTAGCATTCATTCATTATATATGAAGCCCATTTCATGGACCCAAGCAAAGCCAGTAAATGATAACATGAGTACAATACAAAACAATGCAAAATCTTGATGCAGTTATTCTTGACACTCTTTTGGCTCTGCTCCTGGAATGTTTACTCTTTCAGACGTCCTGACGGAGCTGCAAAGTGTGCAAAAGAGACTGAGAAGTCCTCGTTATAGCTTTGGGAAGACATTAGAGAGAGGTTGCGTTGATCCACATTATTGTCATTCCTGCTAGTGCTACTGCAAGAGACTGGTGACAAACACCAACTGAGAGATAGAGTTGAAAAAGACAAACGAAACCGCTGTTTAATCCTAGGAAAGCGTGTTTTCTTTATCTCTTACATTCCTTGGAACTACATGTTTTCAAATAAAGGAGTGATAAACACTGTTTGGGAACTCGTTGTTTTGTATTGTACTCATATTATCGTTTACTGGCTTTGCTTATGTCCACGAAATGTACTTAACATAAGAACATAAGAGACGCCAATGTTGGATCAGGCCAAAGGCCCATCCAGTCCAACACTCTGTATCACACAGTGGCCAGAAATACCGGTGCCATCAGGAGGTCCACCAGTGGGACCAGGACATTAGAAGCCCTCCCACTGTTGACCCCCCCCAAGCACCAAGAAGACAGAGCATCACTTGCCCCAGAGCCCCTATCTATAGCTTGTGGCTAATAGCCACTGATGGACCTCTGCTCCATATGCTTATCTAATTCCCTTTTGAAGCCGTCCATGCTTGTAGCCGCCACCACTTCCTGTGGCAGTGAATTCCAAGTGTTAATCACTCTTTGGGTGAAGAAGTACTTCCTTTTATCCGTTCTAACCCGACCGCTCAGCAATTTAACCTTTCCTCATAGGGAAAGTGTTCCAACCCTTTTA
>NW_015167257.1:4896-5058 GCF_001447785.1 Gekko japonicus
GGTGTGCGCATAGGCGGAGCTCCGTCACCGCGTTTGGAAAACCGACATTTGGTCACTTGTTTTAGCGTTTAGATGAGTTTGGGATCTCATGGAGGCCATTTTCAGGTCAAACTTTTAAAGGGAAGTCTTTTGTTGGAGGGGTTGGATTGATTCGCCCTGGTG
>NW_015167257.1:5208-10434 GCF_001447785.1 Gekko japonicus
GGTCGTGTAGACACTGGGGAGCGACGTGACTGCGCAGTGAGGCGGGATAAGGGAGGTATGCGTGATCGCGATTATCCAGATCAAATATAATCCAGTTAGAACTGGAGCAGTTTAACCCGCTCTCAGCACGCCGTCTGACTGCACCCAGAGAATGTTTTAAAGGTAAAACTGTCTCCCCTATAAGCAAGCACCTCACAACTACCATTCTAAAAAATAAAGAACAAGAAACGAGCACTGATAATGGAAGGTGAATGAAAGAAAACAGTGTGTTTGCATAATGTTTGCACTAAGTTTGCACTAAGGAGTCTTTCCTTTGATTTAGGCGCCTCTTCTGTTGGAGAAACAGCTACTTAAGTTGGAGGAAGGTTGTCCATCCCAATGTCACTTTCTCACAAGCAACAAAATAATTCAAGGAATGGTTTGTTTGTTTTCTCCACAAGGACCCTTTGGGACTACAGATGACGGACAAGGGAAAAAAAACTTGTGCAAATATTGGTGGGTTGTTTGCAAAATACAAATCTGTACCAGAAAGATTTGCGGGTGTTCAGCCATATTTAAGGGCTGCGGTGGCTCAAGTGGTTAAGACGCTGAACTGCAGGCCGGAAGGTCGGTAGTTCAGCAGTTCGAGACCCGAGTGCCGTGTGACGGAGTGAGCTCCTGTCTCTGGCCCCAGCTCCTGCCAACCTAGCAGTTCGAAGGCAAGAAATTGCAAGGAGATTAATAGGTACCACTTTGGTGGGAAGGTAACAGCGTCTAGTCATGCTGGCCACATGACCACGGAAACGTCTTCGGACAGCGCTGGCTCTTCAGCTTGGAAACAGAGACAAGCACCGCAACCCTATAGTCGGGTTCGACTGGCTTTCGAGCAAGGGAAACCTTTACCTTTAAGCCATATTTAACCCTTTTTCAGGAGAGAACAAGTGAGTGCTTTTCCTATCAGAATGAATGACCACACCTTAAAAAGGATATTATAGCTTTGGAAAAAGTGCAGAAAAGGGCAACTCGAATGATAAAAGGGTTGGAACGCATTGCTAGACTACCACTGTGTGACACAGATTGTTGGACTGGATGGGCCTTTGGCCTGATCCAACATTAGCGTCTCTTATGTTCTTATGTAATGACACCATAGAAAGCCCAAGTGGAGAATTCATGTAGTACTGCCAGTGTATTATTTAGGTTTGCATAAAATACAAATAGAATAAGTATCCCAAAAACACACAGTTCTAAATAACACAGAATCTGTATTGTCAAAGTACCTTCAGGTCTTTCAGGCAGGGGTCAAACCAGGCCAATTCATATTCATGTACTGGACGTTCTGCGGCCACATGGGTGCTAACGGTATGGTACCAATGACAAGTGGGAAGTCAAGGGACAAATTGATTGCGCCTGGAATATCCACATATACCTAGGAGTTAAAGACAACAGATGATTAATACATGAATCAACATGGCTGTGAAGCCCACTAAGAAACTTAATAGTTGTGCATGCAACATCAAAAAGACCATCACAGTTCTTACCTTTAGAGAATATTCCACACGAATGATACTACAATCGAGGAGCGATGGAGAAACAGGTGGAATTTTCAGCTGTTTGCCATTCCAGGTTTCAGTCTTCCCTGGTGACAGGGAGTCCCCTTGTAGGTTGGCGACAAGTTGCTTTTCTTTCTTCGTTTTCCCTCTGGCATAGAACGCCTGCGTTTGGTAAATGGCAGCCTTCGGCACAACCACCCGGGAAGAGCAGTTCTCAATCTCTGCAAAGATCAGAATCGATTCCCCTTGAATAAAGCAGTAGAACAGACACGTTAGATGGGAGAACACATCCCACAATTCAGATATTGTTATGCTTAGTAACATTAGGTCAAGGTCAAGGTTTCCCTGGCTTGAAAGCCAGTCGAATCCGACTCTAGGGTTGTGGTGCTCATCTCTGTTTCCGAGCCGAAGAGCCAGCGCTGTCCGAAGACGTTTCCGTGGTCACGTGGCCGGCATGACTAGACGCCGAGGCACACGGAATGCTGTTACCTTCCCACTGAGGCAGTACCTATTGATCTCCTTGCAATTTCTTGCTTTCGAACTGCTAGGTTCGAGCAAGTTTGGTGTGGTGGTTAAGTGCACGGACTCTAATCTGGGAGAACTGGGTTTGATTCCCCACTCATCCACTTGCACTTGGCTGGATGACCTTGGGCAAGCCATAATTCTGGTACAGCTGTTCTGGAAAAAAGAGCCGTTTCTGTCAGAGCTCTCTCAGCCCCACCTACCTCACAGGGTGTCTGTTGTGGGGAGGGGAAGGGAAAGGAGTTTGTAAGCAGCTCTGAGACTCTTGGGTAGTGAAGGGCGGGGTATAGATCAAAACTTCTTCTACGTTGGCAAGAGCTGGGACCAGAGACGGGAGCTCACTCCATCATGCGACAGTCGGGTCTCGAACTGCTGAACTACCAACCTTCTAGTCTACAATTCAGCGTCTTAACCACTTGAGCTACTGCGGCCCGTTTAGTAACATTACCCCTACTAAACTGGACAATGGTAAGAACACCTAGTAGTCCCAACGGTAAAAGCACCAGCACCAACAAGACTGTGGTGCTTTGTGCATCCTTTGTTGCATGCAACACAATGGCAGAACTCACACTAATTGCAAAAGAGAGGCACTATCCCGTACGTGGAGCGTAATTATAAGCTTAATGTGGCTTATATAGATGTCACGGTAACATGGCGACTAACTAGCAGTCACAGCCTCTCTGTTTGGCTTAATTCAGAACGCCCACAATGCTGCTTTGTTGTTAAACAAGAAACTCTTCCATAAGAACTTGTATTACATACCTGAGGTGTAGCCTGTCCTTTCGATTTTGGCACTTAAGGATATTGGGCCTGAGGCACAAAGGCAGCAGCACAGAGTCTTCTCTTTCGTGCCTGTTTGCGGTGACTGAAAGAAAAACAGAACAGATAGACTGTATTTTTAATTTCAGTACAAAATTACATTGCTCTACAGTTTTTCAACAGATGCGTTCCAACTGTAGCATCTTTGAGCAAAGTTCATCACAAATCCAGCCATGAAAACAGAGAGCATCTTGTAAAAGAGGTTTCTGTTATCGTGAAAGTTTGGAACTACAGTTGGTGAAGGGGTTTTTTTGGGTACTAGTCGTCCCCCCCGTCCCCCACCCAGCAGCTGATCCTACTAGTATACTTGCAGTGCAAACATAAGCAGTTACACCAGGGGTGTTGAACTAATTTGTTACGAGGGCCGGATTTGAAGAAGAAGAAGAAGAGATTGGATTTATACCCCGCCCTTCACTTGGAGTCTCCGAGCGGCTTACAAACTCCTTTCCCTTCCCCTCCCCACAGCAGACACCCTGTGAGGTGGGTGGGGCTGAGAGAACTCTGACACAAACTGCTCTTTTTCAAGGACAGCTGTGCCAGAGCTTGTGACTGACCCAAGGTCACATCAGCAGGTGCAAGTGGAGGAGTGGGGAATCAAACCCGGTTCTCCCAGATTAGAGTCCGCGCACTTAACCACTACACCAAACTGGCTCTCTGACATAAATTTTGACATAAATGAGACCTTGTTGGGCCGGACCATGTGTGTCATAAAAGGTAATGCCAGGTAACGGAGATATAAACTTTATAAAGGACACAAACAAAAAGGGTGGGGTTTTTTTTTACTTAAAATAAAAACATGCTCAAAACATTAGCACTCTTGCTATATTTTGTTTACTTAACAGTGTCTGATAACTGACACCTCTTGCTCTGAATTATTGCATCAAAATGTCTGTGCTGTTGCAATCTTGAGTATCTTGTTCAGCAGCAGAACTGGAAGATGAAGCAGAAGACAGCCAGTTCCACTGCAGGCCTGATAGAAGCCCTCCGGGGGCCTGATCCGGCCCCCAGGCCGCATGTTTGACACCCCTGAGTTATACCCTTCTAAGCCCACTGATTTTGTAGGGTGTAACTTTGTTTAGGATTGCATTGCTAGACTACCAGTAATCGACACTGAAACAAGAGTTGACGGTTGTCTTACAACCGCCCTGAGCCCTACGGGGGAGGGCGGGGTATAAATCTGAATAATGAATAAATAAATAAATAAAATAAACTACAACCACAGAAGACAGCCAATATCTGGAAGGGACCTTATACTACAGAACAGTGATACATCCAGACTGAAGACTGCCTTTCTTTTAGTAAAGGTAAAGGTTTCCCTTGCGCGAAAGCCAGTCGAATCCGACTCTTGGGATTCTGTTTCCAAGCCAAAGAGCCAGCACTGTCCAAAGACATTTCTGTGGTCATGTGGCCGGCATGACTAGATGCCGAGGCGCACGGAACGCTGTTACCTTCCCATCCAAGTGGTACCTGTTTATCTACTTGCAATTTCTTGCTTTCGAACTGCCTGCTTTTGAACTGCTAGGCTTTATACTGTTTTTATGCTTTATACTGTTTTTATGTATGGGCTTGTGCCCCCGTGTAAGCCGCCCTGAGTCGATTCGCGGGGAGGGCGGGGTAAAAATGTTAAAAATAAATAAATAAATAAATTAAATAATAGGCTGGCAGGAGCTGTGGGCCAGAGACGGGAGCTCACTTCATCATGCAGCACTCGGGTCTCGAACTGCTGAACTACAGACCTTCCGGTCTGCAGTTCGGCATCTTAACCACTTGAGCCAACTTTTACAGAGTTCAAATTATTTGCATGAACAAAGTGCATGCAGATTAGAGCTGAGCGATCTCTCCTTAGATATAATCGAGTAGTGCTCCCATAACGTTCTACGTGCGCCAAAATAGGTTGGGCGCAAGAACTGCCACTCAGAATGTGTCAGCCAATCACAGGGTGAAGCCTGCATCCCACCCACAGCAGCACTGCCCGACAAAATTCCCTTGAGGAGAGAGCATGAGGCCTTCGGGGAGGGGGGGACAGGAGAAGGGCGGCGGTGGCGCTCACCCGACCACAGCAGGTCCCTATTTGATGCCTCCCCCGCCCCGCCCCCCCCGGCTTCAGGGGCTTTGGCGACAGCAGGGGGGGGATGCCCTCCAAAGCCCCTCCCCAATTCCCCCCTGCGACCCGGACGGACAGGGGAAGCCCTCCAAAGAACACCCCCACTTCCCTCCCTCTTTCATCCTCCCTATCTCCATCAAGCCTTTCTGTCTGTCTCTCTCTCCCCCTTCCTTCCTTCCTTCCTTCCTTCCTTCCTTTCTTTCTTTCTTTCTCTCTCTCTCTTTCTCTTTCTTTCTTTCTCTTTCTTTTTTT
>NW_015167257.1:10699-20899 GCF_001447785.1 Gekko japonicus
TTTCTTTCTTTCTTTCTTTCTTTCTTTGTTTCTTTCTCTCTCGCTCTCGCTCTCGCTCTCGCTCTCCCTTCCACCCACCCACCCTTCCAATCTTTCTAGGGCCCGTTGTCTTCCTCCACAACGGGCTTTGCTCCCTAGTGTTATGAATAAAAGCTTTGTTATTGATCATCGTCTCCTGCCTGTCAATACTTAAAAGCTAACATCCGAGTCCTACAAATATTTACTGCCTGATCCTAACCATATTTATTTGATTCCATTGAGAACAAGTACATTTGTTTGAACAGGAAAGAATGGCAACGGATTAGTTGACAGCCTAATTACATTGATGTTCTTCGTTTTACAGATTTAGGTACCTGTAAACTAATGTGTAGTCACAGTCGATGTATATTTGTTCAAATTAAATCATACAGAGCTCAAATGGATCTGCTTCCAGGACCTGCAATTCTATGTATACCTGGCAGCAAGCCCTGCTATACAGTGAAATTTAGTTCTAAGTATGTAAGTAAGTAAGCTGCGGTGGCTCAAGTGGTTAAGACGCTGAACTGCAGGCTGTGGAAGGTTGGTAGTTCAGCAGTTCAAGACCCAGGTGCCACATGATGGAATGAGCTCCCGTCTCTAGTTCCAGCTCCTGCCAACCTAGCAGTTCGAAAGCAAGAAATTGCAAGTAGATAAATAGGTACCACTTCGGTGGGAAGGTGACAGCGTTCCGTGCGCCTTGGTGTTTAGTCATGCCGGCCACATGACCACGGAAATGTCTTCGGACAGCGCTGGCTCTTCGGCTTGGAAACGGAGAGGAGCACTGCAACCCTAGAGCCGGATTCGACTGGCTTTCGATCAAGGGAACCTTTACCTTTAAGTATGTATAAAATCAGGCTCCATGGTTGTAATCCTAACTAGGGAGTGACCCTAACCAAGCTACACAGACAGAAATCCCATTTTATTCAGTAAGGCTTATTTAAGAACATAAGTATTTGCTTTAGTTGTACTGCGTAGTTAGCTAGCCGGAGCTTCAGGCACAAGCTCCATTGACTCAGGTATTCTAAAACCTGTAGTCAGATTGGTCACCAAGGTTTGACAGACCAATCAGGAATGACTCTGATCTTCGACGGGAACGACTCCCATTGGTTCTAAGCTGTCTATTGTGATCGGACATTATGGTACTAGGGGGTGTGGCCTCGCTGGTTCAAAATGTATATAGTTGCATTGTTCTATGAAGGTTTTGTCTGTTCTCTGCGTTATGAGCTGAATAAAGAAATCACTTGTTTAAGAAACTGCCTTGATCTCAGTATATAACAATAAGAGAAGCCAATGTTGAATCAGGCCGATGGCCCATCTAGTCCAACACTCTGTGTCACACAGGGGCCAAAAATACCAGGTGCCATCAGGAGGTCCAGCAGTGGGGCCAGGGCACTAGAAGCCCTCCCACTGTTGCCCCCCCCCTCAAGCACCAAGAATACACATCCCTTGCCCCAGACTGAGAGTTCCTATCTATACCTCGTGGCTAATAGCCACTGATGGACCAGGACAGTGTTCGTAGAATTGCAGCCAATGTTACTTGGGAATAAATTTCATTGCATTTAGTGGAATATGTGGAATAGGTGATAATAAAACTTTTTGGCTTATCTTCCAAAGAGTGAAGTTTAAGATTGCAGCTTTACCCCCAACTGTATTAATTTCAAACTGTTAAAAAAAACCCAGACAGCTCAATTCCAAACACAAGTATTATTCACTTCAATGGGACATATTTCCATGTACTCATGGTAAGAACCACAGAAGTATGAAATCTTCAAAACACAACTCTGAAGTTGAGCAAACTTCAGAGGACGGCGGAAGACCGGAAGGCCTGGCGTGATCTGGTCCATGGGGTTGCGAAGAGTCGGACTCGACTGTGCGACTGAACAACATACCCAGCTGAGGCCTCTCCCTTCCCAAACCCAGTCCACCACAAAATCTCTAGAAATCCCCCAGCCTGGCACTGGCAACTCTTCGGTGGGAAGGTAACAGCATTCCATGCGCCTCCCCCCCGCCGCCCTGAACGTTCTAATCTCTCACCATTGATGCCTGGAGTTAGATCCATGCAGAGGCCATTTCAAAAGGTTTTTTTGGGGGAATTCAGCCTTCCCTGAACGGATTTTTTTAGTTTTTGGATTTTTCTACAAACCCAGGAAGTCTACTGACTATGTAGGAAAAGCTGTTGGGGGAGAGTGAGCCCCCTGTTGGTGGAAATAAGTATCTGCACAGGAAAAAAAACCTCTGGCTAATAGAATAAGGATACTACCACTTTCTGGTTCCTAGGTCATTATGTTCTTATACTTTAAATATTTCATTGTACTTAACAATTATTGCCACATGTTTTGAGATTTTCAGGGACCACATGTTGCTGTTGTTTTATTTCAAAAACAAAAGAATGAGTAATTCTGTCGAATCTTACCAGTAATGCAGGAGTGTTGATATCTATATGCTGAAAGACTGTAAATTCCTTCTTTGATGTTACTGGTAGATGCCAAGGTCTGTGCAAGCTTGCTTTCAGCCAGTAACGAACATTGCCATGTCTGCCTTCAAATGAAGTAGCAAGTGATCTATGCAGGACAGAAATGTCAAAACTGAATAAGCTTTTTGTCCCCTTTTAGTTTAACGTAAATATACACTCAGTCTGGGTAATAATATTGTAAAGGTAAAGGTTTCCCTTACTCAAAAGCCAGTCAAATCTAACTCTAGGGATGCTGTGCTCATCTCCGTTTCCAAGCTGAAGAGCCAGCGCTGTCCGAAGACATTTCCGTGGTCATGTGGCCGGCATGACTAGATGCCAAGGTGCATGGAATGCTGTTACCTTCCCACCGAAGCGGTCCCTATTTATCTACTTGCAATTCCTTGCTTTCGAACTGCTAGGTTGGCAGGAGCTGGGGCCAGAGACGGGAGCTCACTCCGTCATGCGGCACTCGGGTCTCGAACTGCTGAACTACCGACCTTCCGGTCTGCAGTGCAGCGTCTTAACCACTTGAGCCACCGCAGCCCTTAATAATATTGTACTGTACTGTTAATGCATCATAAGGTGTAATCAAGCATGAATTTGTCTGTAGGATTTTTATGTTCAATTAGTTTGGGAGAAATAGCTCTGTAGACGAAAACGATTCACTCAGCAGAATATGACCATATTTGTTCTGGATTTGCACTGTAATATGCTACAAGGATACAGTAACCCAACTCATAGCCCAGTCAAGCTGAAATGCTTGATTTACACCATTTAGTCCCACTGACAGGAATGGTCACTAAACAGGCTAAAATCCAAACGATCCAGCTTGATTAGGTCAGGGATCAGGCAATGAGATCCGTTCATTCATTTATTTATTGCATTTTTACCCCGCCCTCCCCGCAAACGGGCTCAGGGCGGCTTACACGGGGGCACAAGCCCATACATAAAAACAGTATAAAACATTAAAAGCTATTAAGTCACAACAAAAACAAATAAAGTGCTCCATACAACAAGATGGTCTCTGAAGATGGTATCGATAATTTCATTAGGGTGAAATTGTCCTGTCGATGGTCCAAGCCAGTCCAGCAGCATCAGTGCCATGCAGAATTATGGCAGTTCTTCCGGTTACCACTCCCAACCCCGTTGTTCCAATGATGGTAGTAATAGAGGTGGCGGCTCCTATATAAAAGCCTGGCGGAAGAGCTCCGTCTTGCAGGCCCTGCGGAACTGCATAAGGTCCCGCAGGGCCCTGATCTCCTCCGGGAGCTCGTTCCACCAGGTGGGGGCCGCCACTGAGAAGGATCTGGCCCTGGTTGAAGCAAGCTTTGCCTCCCGGGGGCCTGGAATCACCAGGCGGTGTTGTGTCCCCGACCGAAGTGCTCTTGGAGGTATATGTGGGGAAAGGCGGTCCCTCAGGTAGGTCGGACCCCGGCAATCTTAGAGGAGGTCACTTTTAAAATCTGGAAATCGGCAACCAGCAAAGTATCAGAACAAGATGAAGCCACCCAAAGTGCTTTAACATAGCTGACCTTCAGAAGGGCCCGATTTCTATATATGGACATACTGATGTCAGCAAGAAAGACTATTCCTTTGCAGAGGTTTTTCAAGGTCAGAGCCAACACCTATAAGGAATGCTCCTTCAGTTTCTCTGGTGTCTGACTTTTTCTTAACAGTAATAGGTTAAGGACATGAACAAAAGTTTAGGCATACAAAATTCTTTCATCAAACCCTTTTATTCTCACGGGCATTTGAAAATCTGGCACTTAGTGCTCTGTAAGCCGCCCTGAGCCTTCGGGGTAGGGTGGGGTAGAAATTCAAATATAAATAAATAAATAAATAAATAAAAATAAAGCTGCCCTTCAGTAAAGGTAAAGGTTTCCCTTGCTCGAAAGCCAGTTGAATCTGACTCTAGGGATGCGGTGCTCATCTCCGTTTCCAAGCCGAAGAGCCAGCGCTGTCTGAAGATGTTTCCATGGTCATGTGGCCGGCATGACTAGATGCTGAGGTGCATGGAATGCTGTCACCTTCCCACTGAAGCGGTACCTATTTATCTACTTGCAGTTTCTTGCTTTCGAACTGCTAGGCTGGCAGGAGCTGGGGCCAGAGATGGGCGCTCGCTCCGTCAGGCGGCACACTCGGGTCTCGAACTGCTGAACTACCGACCTTCTGGTCTGCAGTTCAGTGTCGTAACCACTTGAACCACAAAAAACAGCAGCTTTTCTATACCACGGACTTTCAATGAAATCAAATAATTCTGCTTAAGGCAGAAAGATGTCTTCTAAAATCCTTGGCATTATTAATGCACCTAGAAGACCAGAATTAAAATGATAAAGCCTTACTGATTTCATACGTTATCAGCTGTCATTATTGTGCCTCTAAGAGACATAATTATTAAAAAAAAAACTATAAAAAATTTAGCGGATGGTATTGATACTTGATCATTAATCCTTTCCCCTTGCTAGAACGTAGGACAATGAAGATAACCAGTTTTCTCTTATCTTGGTTTGACTGTTACATTTCTATAAATTGCTCTGTAAAAGCCACTTTAGTTTCAGGCATCCCCGCCAGATTATTTTAAACGAACAGCAGTTTAACAGCAAATAAATCATATTGCCTCTTTGGGAAGCAATCGTCCAGGAAGCTGAGCTCATGTGAAGTTCACCAAAGCCGCAGACACTCAGAATAAGGCCGTGCCTGTGCTTTAAATATGTGACAGCCCTCACTGTATTGCAGCATGGTACCTCAGCTGTTGTGACTAAACTTTGTTTATTTCAAATTGCCTTGTCTCCCAATTCTGTCTTTCTTGGTCACCTCCATTCACATTCTACGTCTCCCAATTGTGTGTGTGTGTCTCTCTCTCTCTCTCTCTCTCTCTGTGTCTCTCTCTCTCTGTTTAGTACTGGGGTCTTTCTGTAGCAGGAACTCCTTTGCATAGTAGGCGACACACCCCCTAATGTAGCCAATCCTCCAAGAGCTTACAGTAGCCCCTGTAAGAAGAGCTCTGTAAGCTCTTGGAGGATTGGCCACATTAGGGGTGGGTCACCTAATATGCAAGGGAGTTCCTGCTACAAAATAAGCCCTGCAAGGTTCTCCCGTCTCTTTTTTCTAGTATTTGAGTCAATAATCCTCAAGCATGTTTTCCAATCTGCTCCGCATTTTATTTCCTATTTCTGGAACGCATCTGTATTGGGACTTTTAGAAGTGTGAAGGTTGCCTTCACCTTCCACTGACCTAACACAGCTTTTCTTCTACATCTAATGACTAGATCTAATGCAAGACTAGATCTAGAGAACCAGTTTGGTGTAGTGGTTAAGTGCGTGGACTCTAACCTGGGAGAACCGGGTTTGATTCCCCACTCCTCCACTTGCACCTAGCTGGATGACCTTGGGCAAGCCGTAGTTCTGATAAGAGCTGTCCTTGAAAAAGAGCAGTTTCTGTCAAGAGCTCTCTCAGCCCCACCTACCTCACAGGGTGTCTGTTGTGGGGAGGGGAAGGGAAAGGAGTTTGTAAGCCGCTCTGAGACTCCTTTGGGTAGTGAAGGGCGGGGTATAAATCCAATCTCTTCTCTTCTTCTTCTAGCCAATCCTCCAAGAGCTTACAGTAGCCCCTGTAAGAAGAGCTCTCTAAGCTTTTGGAGGATTGGCTACATTAGGGGTGTGTCGCCTAATATGCAAAGGAGTTCCTGCTACAAAATGAGCCCTGGCCCCTGTGTATATATAATCAGTTCCAGTTCTCCCGTCTCTTTCTTCTAGTATTTGAGTCAATAATCCTCAAGCATGTTTTCCAATCTGCTCCGCATTTTATTTCCTATTTCTGGAACGCATCTGTATTACGACTTTTAGAAGTGTGAAGGTTGCCTTCACCTTCCCCTGACCTAACACGGCTCTTCTTCTATATCTAATGACTAATAACTAGATCTAATGCAAGATTAGATCTAACGGGTGGAAATTACAAGGGAGTCGATACTGGCTAAATATCAGGAGAAACTTCCTAACTGTGGTTGAGCTGGCTAAATATCAGGAGAAACTTATCAGGAGTAACTGTGGTTGATACTGGCTAAATATCAGGAGAAACTTCCTAACTGTGGAACAGACTGCCTCTGGAGGTGGCGGATGCTCCTTGGCTGGACGTTTTCAAGCGGAGGCTGGATGACCATCTTTCGGGTATGTTGTAGGGCTCTCTTTCGGCTATGCTCCTGCAGAGTGTAGGGGGTTGGACTAGATGACCTGCAAGATCCCTTCCAACCCTGACATTCTATGATTCTTCCATCCATCTGCCTAATCCCGGCTTTCTTCTTTGTCAGATTTTATATATAGTCACTGTCTTAACAAATGAGGGCCCATTGCCATTTGCTTTTCCTTCAGTGCTCGTTCCATCCCATTTTTTGTCCTGATTTATGCCTTCCTAGGAGATATGTTTCAACCTGTTCAACTTGAAGCATCCGCTACGTAGCTCTGTGCACACCCCCATTCAGCAGCAAGCCACGCTGGCAGCTCTAGAAGGACTAATGATCAATTCATCCCATTTGTAAGGAGCAAGATAGGCCGCAGGACTGATCAAATGAACTATTCTACCAGGGCAACAGGTTTTCAAAGGACGTGATTGACAGGAGGGCAATTGTTGGCCCCCAGTGTGACATAAATTGAGTAAAGGTCAGAGGTCATTTCGGGGGGATCGCGGGGGATCGCAGTTCCCCCGGGTGAGGTGCAGGGGGCGGGGCACATGACGAAGCCCCGCCCCCCGCTTCCGGCCGCCCCACTTCCAGCCCTCATTCAGCCAGGAGGAGGCAGAAAAAGAGGGAGGGGAAGTTGCTTCCTCCCTGCCTCTCCCCACCCCTGCCTGCCTGGGGCCAGGGAGGGCCTTGGCGGGGCTTCCTCGCACTCCTGCCGGCCTTGCAGGTCCACCACCGGGCCCCTGATGTCAGGGGGTGTGGCATATGCTAATGAGTTATGCTAATGAGTTCCCCTAGCTCTTTTTCTACGATACGACCCCTGGTAAAGGTTATCACTGCCAGATGTTGGAAATCCCCAAATAGGTTATTACTGTCTTCATGGCGTTTGAAAATATGGGATTATTATGTCATGGATAAAATATCCGAGGTAACAGTTCATACAGACCTCTCATGTAAAAATCCTAACCTTCATTTGAAATGGTTCCCTTTTCTTGAATATATGTTTAACTCTGAGTTCTCTAAACTCAAGGTTCCCAAATAGTACTATGATGTTTTTCATCACATGTAATCTATTTTGAAGTTTAAATCTGTGCAGTTACCTTGTTGAGTAGTATTGTTGTTGACAACCATGAAAGTTTGTGTATTGTTTAAGTTGAAATAAAATAAAATGTAAAAAAAAAAAAAAAGCCAACCTCTTTCGAATGGTCTCTTAGGGAAGAGGCGCCCCGCAGCATGTGCTAGTGCCCTCTCTGTCACTATTGAAAAGGGTTTTTTCCTCTCCTTGCCTCCATATCTTAATGTATGGACTTCCTATCCACGGATTTCCTGTCGGTATGCTCTGTCACACGGCACCAAGGCTATACTCACGTCTGTGGAAGCTGAAAGCTGAATGCATATTCATGCCATCCTGGATGAAGGACGTGGAGACCTTCTATGGACTTGTCACCGTCTAGGAGGGGAAAAAAACCAACATGCTATTCCACCTGCGAATATTGTACACATAAATGTTCCCTCTAAGCTGTGGAGTCTTGTGAGCAAAAATTCTACTTTGTGAGCTCCTGGCATTAAAGCTGTGAGCGAGCGATTTGGCAACTGCATAAATTAGTTTGCTCTGGAGCCCTCCTTCCCGAGCGAAGACAAAAATGTGTGAGCTGGAGGCTAAAAAACTGTGAGCCAGCTCACACTAACTCAGCTTAGAGGGAACACCGAAGATAACTCGTATTCTTACACAGCAAAAGGGACTAACACGGGATTAATAAAAGGGTGGTCAGACTGCACACCACACCCTCAATTGTGTTGTTCCTGTGACCGTAATGCTTTTTATCCCTGTAACTTAATCGCCAAGAATATTATCTAGTCTCTGTAATCGTTCTTTCTAGATTTCTAAATTCAGGGTTTAGTATTCATCCCAGTCAACCCTGTCTCTGTCCTTTATCCTTTTCTTCCCGTTGTCGTTATATTGAGGTTATAAAGGACAAGGCTCTATTATTTGGGGACAATCTTTTAACTGTTGTTCCCAATATGCTTTCTATACTAGATTTATCTTAGGTGAAGATAAAGCTTCCCTTGCTCGAAAGCCAGTCGAATCTGATTCTAGGGTTGCGGTGCTCATCTCCGTTTCAAAGCCGAAGAGCCAGCGCTGTCCGAAGACATTTCCATGGTCATGTGGCCGGCATGACTAAACACCAAGGCGCATGGAACGCTGTGACCTTCCCACCGAAGTGGTACCGATTTATCTACTTGCAATTTCTTGCTTTCGAACTGCTAGATTGGCAGGAGCTGGAACTAGAAGCCGGGAGCTCACTCCGTCATGCGGCACACTCGGGTCTCGAACTGCTGAACGACCGACCTTCCACAGCCTGCAGTTCAGCGTCTTAACCACTTGAGCCACCGCAGCGCCTAGATTTATTTTAAACAACCTCATAGTCTTTATTTTAGCCGCGGTACTGTAAAATCACACTGATCCAAAGCACTTTACTGAACATATATACACCACTGAATCCAATGCAGTTTGCTCAGGATAAGGATTTTTGAATTCAATATAGAACTTGTGCTGTGAAGGGCATTTCAAAATTATCAACTGAGACGGGGCAAATTGCCCAGTTCTATACAATTGGCAATATCCTCAAAGGAGACAATTCCAGAGCTAAACAACATACCCTAAAGATTGTAATGATGAATACATGAATTTGAGCAGACACATTAGTGGTGCCTTAAATATCGTATGCCCTTGCATTTAAACAGAGAACAAATGTAAAGAAAACAGCCCGTGAGAGTCTGACCCACAGATCAAGCAGTCGACAAGACTTGCAAAGAAGATGCTTTCTGTATATTATGGTCAACAAGCACTACAACACAATAAACAAATTCCTTCAAATCATAAGAAAATCCTAGTGTGAAAATACATCATCAACATCGTTGTGAGACGCCTGGGATCCATTAGAAGCGAAGAATAAGAAGGAGAAGGAGAAGGAGGAGGAGGAGATTGGATTTATACCTCGCCCTTCACTACCCAAAGATGTCTCAGAGCGGCTTACAAACTCCTTTCCCTTCCCCTCCCCACAACAGATACCCTGTCAGGTAGGTGGGGCTGAGAGAGCTCTGACAGAAACTGCTCTTTTTCAAGGACAGCTCTTATCAGAACTACGGCTTGCCCAAGGTCATCCAGCCAGATGCAAGTGGAGGAGTGGGGAATCAAACCCGGCTCTCCCAGATTAGAGTCCACACACTTAACCACTACACCAAACTGGCTCTCTTAGCAGCATATTTGAGCCTGAATACTTATTCAGATCAGCGTCCGTCCTGAATGTATTCTCTTTCATGACTTGTTGTAAAGCACTTTATGAGCAAGAGAGCTTTTGTACTACTCTAACATTTCCTGAGGAAGATCCAGTTTCGAAACGTTGTTATGTAATCCGGAGACGCACGCACGCTGCCCGGTGAGCAGTGGAGGGTTTCAGGAACCGGAACTCGCTTCTTGACCTCCTCCCTACCCTAGGAGCTCACCCACCACCCGCCTCCTTCCAATCAAGGGCTGGCATTGCCTTAGCAACAG
>NW_015167257.1:20940-21489 GCF_001447785.1 Gekko japonicus
GATAGTCTGCAGAAATAAAGTTGGGTATTAGCCAGTTTCTACAATCAGATAGGGCCAATGACCTAATGCAACAACTGACTAACTTTAACAACCCCACTGCTGTTTTTTTCCTGCCTATGACAGTTTGGCGGACACCATTAATCATGTATTCAGCCAGCATTCAAAGCCTTTCCACTCCTCCTCCAGAAATAATACTGATGCATGGTTTGACAATGAATGCTGGTGCTGAAAGACCCAGCTTCGTGCCATCTATCGTGCTTACCGGAAAAATGAAGGAGCCAATATTCCCACTTGGGGTAATTTCGTAGAAAAAGAGGTGCAGGAGCTCATTAGCATAACTTATTAGCATAACTTATTTGCATATGCCACACCCCCTGACATCACCGGAAGTGTGTCAGAAGGCAACACCCACCGCTCAGGCTCCACTGGATTGTTTTGGATTGCTAGCTATTGGGGATGGGAACGTGCAAATCTGTCCTCAGAGGAGGGAGAGCTTGTACCTGAAAGCAGGCTGGGGGGGGGGGGGGGGTCGGCAATTTACCTGGGCGG
>NW_015167257.1:21684-23194 GCF_001447785.1 Gekko japonicus
AAAGAAGGAGGGACAGAGGGAAAGAAAGAGGAAGAGAAGGAGCAGGGGGCGGGACTTGTTGCATGTGCCCGCCCCCTGGGCTCTTTACTGCCGGAGCGCTGCTCCTGTGCGCTCCTGCAGGAAATGACCCCTGTTCCCACTAGATATTTTAAATTAAAGAAACAACTACAAACCACCATAGCCTGCAAGAAAAGGCTGTCATATACTAAGAAATGGGACTTATTAATTAAACCATCTTTATCTAAGGATAGCAAACGATTCTGGGCTGTAGTAGCTGGAGAATTTAGGAGGTAAACCGTCATCCCTTATCTACCCTATACCTTCTCAAACTTGGACAGGTTATTTCTTAAACATCTTTTTGTCCACAGATCTATCTGAGCAACAAGAGGTCCACCCTCCCTCTGAGTTGCCCGAATGGGCCCCCGTTAGTCCAACTGAAATTAAAAACTTAATAAATACATTAAAGGCTAGAAAGGCTATCTGCAATTGCTAGATTTTTTTACGTGACGGGCAACCAATTCGTTCCTCCTGCTGTACGAGTCTTCAGTGCCAAGGTTGTGTCCCAAATTCTGTATGGGATCCCCATCTGGATCGGCTCCTTTAATCAACCTGTTGAGCAGATCCAGGCGATTTTCTTGAGGCGTATCCTAGGAGTTCCAAATCGGGCAAGTTATGCAGCCATGTGCCTGGAGACAGGGCAACATCTCCTTGAGACCAGAGCCTGGCTATCAACTTTAAAATTTTGGTCACGTCTCCATTTTAGAACGAAACTTAATAGCTATGTTCGCCTACTACTCTCAGACACATTTACATCCAACTGGACCAATTCAGTTCAGGAGAAAAATACAATCAATCGGCATTTCCCTTGACTCCCTCCTTCTGTCAGGTGAAATCTCAAATGTTCAGGTCTTTGAGGCAGAGAATGCTCGATATTGAAAAGCAAACTCTCTGTTCTAGACTTACCCCTTCCCCTCTGAAGCTTAACATAACCCCGAGAAATGGGCTTATAGCTGATTACTTCTTACAGCTTACTCCTCCGTCACTAAGACGAGCTTTTATGTTAGCACGTTTCGATGCCCTACCATCAGAGGTCCTTTACGGCAGATTTACTAACACCCCCTACCCATGTAACAGCAGGAACCCAGAATCGATTGCTCATATCTTGCTCAGCTGTGAATTTTATAATAGGATTCGGGATGTTTTAATCACGCACCCCCTCCTGCACAACAAGCACAGTCTACCTGAAGAGAGACTTATATCTTTCCTTTTATCAGATATATTCGTCCTCACATTACCTTCTCAGTAGCGCCATTTCTTTCTATCGCTATCAGGGTAAGTGTTGGGTATTACAAGTTGAAAACACTCAGTATATCTGGGGTTAAATGTTTGTTTATGTTACTCACAGGAAGTCACATGTTTCTAATGTAACCAATGTTACACTCCATGTTACACTCCATGAAACTGCAGAGCGGTCGGGTTAGAATGGATAAAAGGAAGTACTTCTTCACCC
>NW_015167257.1:23457-25858 GCF_001447785.1 Gekko japonicus
CAATTTAGCTCTGTTGTTATTTTCATCCCAGTTACCCTTCCCCATGCTAGAATTTAGTAAAAACTTTATATTTTAATCACACATGGACTCTCAGTCTGTATTATTTTACTCAGGCTCTGCTGGGCTATATTATCTCTGCTAAATACCATTTTTTCCAATATCTCACGATCACCCAACAGTAAGAGAATATAAGGTCCCGGCGGGTTGACTGTTTTATATTACATTTAGATATATTTTATACGCATCTTAAAATGTGATCCAGGTTGTATTTTATCTATGCCAATACAGGTTGACTGACTGACTGCATATTAGGCGACACACCCCTAATGTAGCCAATCCTCCAAGAGCTTACAATGGCCCCTGTAAGAAGAGCTCTGTAAGCTCTTGAAGGATTGGCTACATTAGGGCTCCGGCGCGGGCAAGGCTCTTTTTACAAAATGAGCCCTGCGCCACCAGGCCAATGATTGCGTGAGCACTGGGTGTGGTTTCCGTGAGCTTGCTCGGCTGAGAAGTGGCCTCACCCTATATCCCCACATTAAAACTCATCTGCGTGTTTGACTTTGGGGTGTGGGTTACCGTAAAAGCAGCCCCACGTTATAAAGGCGAATGAGCTCAGCCCGCTCAAAGAGGGCAAAGTCTCACCCGGATCCTTTTTGTTCTAAAAATCGTTCAAGCTGGTCTATGGCAAGCCATAGCTCTGTCAGAGCTGTTCTCTCAAGGACGGTTCTGGAAACAGCACTCTCAGCCCCACCTACCTCACAGGGTATCTGTTGTGGGGAGGGGTGGGGAAGGGAAAGGAGTTTGTAAGCTGCTCTGAGACTCCCTTGGGTACTGAAGGGCGGGATATAAATCCAATCTCTTCTTCTCCTCCACTTGCAGCTGCTGGATGACCTTGGGCAAGCCATAGTTCTGTCAGAGCGAGCAGTTTCTCTCAGAGCTCTTTCAGTCCCACCTACCTCCCAGGGTGTCTGTTGTGGGGAGGGGAAGGGAAAGGAGTTTGTAAGCTGCCCTGAGAATCCTTTGGGTAGTGAAGGGTGGGGTATAAATCCAATCTTCTCCTCCACTTGTAGCTGCTGGATGACCTTGGGCAAGCTATAGTTTTGTCAGAGCTATTCTTGAAAAAGAGCCATTTCTGTCAGAGCTCTCTCAGCCCCACCTACCTCACAGGGTGTCTGTTGTGGGGAGGGGAAGGGAAAGGAGTTTGTAAGCCATTCTGAGACTCTGAGTGAAGGGCGGGGTATAAATCCAATTTCTTCTTCCTCCTCCTTCCTCTTCCTCAGCTTGCAGAGCTTAGCCGCCCCCTCCTCCCCACGATAAAGACTGCAGCCACAGTGTTAACAGGTGCAAGCTCAATTCTCTTTGCTCCAAAGGGTGGCTTGCTTATTACGTTTGCTTTTTTTAGTCTTTCACCTGCATCCCTCCAAATATGAAATGAACAAAAAATGCATGGATTTGGTACACTCGTTCTGGGGGTGGGGGTGGGGGAGAGCTTTAGAGCCCAAATTTAGGGAAACTCTAGGAACAAAAATAACTCCTTGCTATGGTGAATGTTTGGATCCTTCCACCTTTCTGATACCATCGTTGCACTGCATGCTTGCATAAAACGCAGCCCTCTTGCGTTGGAAGCAGGACAACATAACTGTGCAACTTCCTGGCTGATTTAGAAATGGAACGTGTGCAACTTCCTGGCTGATTTAGAAATAGAACCTTGACGTTCCCCGCAAAATTCTTCCCGCATCTGCAGTAAATCTACGACGTCTTCAAAAATATATATTTAAGGGAAAAAAGCAAGCCAAAATTACATAACCAGTTTTCACATTTTCTTGTGCTAGGAATTAAGTCATCGCCCACCACCTGACGGCGTGTAACCAATCTGCTGTGAGGAGGAGGAGCCCCCCTCCTCCCTCTCTTCAATACTGGTCCCGAACAGGATTGAACTGCTTCTAACACAGGGTGGAAACTTCAGAAAAACAACCCTAGGTTGCGGTCAGACGGGCCGTTTAGGGCCCGACTCAGAAACGGATTTTATCTGCGCGATCACACGGTCAACATCTGCCTTCCGTCCCCAGCCATCGCTTTCCGGCTCAAAACTGCTTTAACCCGGAGTATTTTGATACCAGGTCCCCAAGTGGTGTTTCCCTGATTCTCCGGTTCCAGCCGCATTTTTCCTGTGAGATCGCTCCTCTGGTGTCGAGCCACTTCCGGTTTAAACTCCCTCCCCGCTCGAAAGCTGCCCGAGGCTTCCGCTTTTCGCACACCATTTTTTAAAAGCGTTGGCAGTGTGTGCATAGGCGGAGCTCCGCCACAGGTTTATTAAAAACAATGTTTAAACGGTGCCTAGTTTTAGCCTTTAGACAAGTTCGGAATCTCACGGAGGCCATTTTCAAGGTAAACGTTTAAA
>NW_015167258.1:0-13241 GCF_001447785.1 Gekko japonicus
TCATGATGTGGGTCAGGTAAGTTCAAGGGTCAGAGTGCTGGGTTATGGACTTGGTGGATCTGGGTTCTAATCCACAGTAGGCTTTGGAGGTCGGTGGATGCCCTTTAGCCGGTCACATTCTCAGGCTAAGATAGTTGTGAGGATGAAATGTTTTTGTGGGGTCTTGTCTTCTTTGAAGAGATGTGTTTGGCGTGGAAATCTCAGGACTCCGGAAATAAATACACATTTCCAAGTGGTAACCGGCAAGGACTTATGAGATGCATTGCATTCCCCCCTCCAGCCCTGCTTAGCATCTGAGATCTGACCAGATCGGGCTTGACTGGGGTGCCCAACTCAGGGCTGATTTCTGGGGTGCCAGCTGTGCCCATGGACAGGTCATCGGAAGAAGGCAGCAGAGACTCACAAAATCTCCTCCCCTGCCACAAGTTCTATTAGAAGAAGAAGAGATTGGATTTTTACCCTGCCCTTCAGTACCCAAAGGCGTCTCAGAGCGGTTTACAAACTCCTTTCCCTTCCCCTCCACACAACAGACACCCTGTGAGGTGGGTGGGGCTGAGAGAGCTCTGACAGAAACTGCTCTTCTTTAAGAACAGCTGTGCCAGAACTACGGCTTGCCCAAGGTCTTCCAGCCAGGTGCAAGTGGAGGAGCGGGGAATCAAACCCGGCTCTCCCAGATTAGAGTCCCCGCACTTAACTGTCACCAAACTGTCACCAACTGACATCAAAGTGTCTCTTTTAGTCTTCTTTAAGGTGCTCCTGAGCTCTTGCTCTTTTCTGCTCCTACAGAGAGACTCACACGGCTGCCCATCTTCCTCTGTCTGCAGACGTGGCCACTACATTGCTCACCCATCATTCCGGATCATTGATATCAATACATTAAATACATTTGGCCCCGATACCCATCCTTGTGGGACCCCACTGCTTACTCCCCTCCATTGGGAAAACTGTCCATTGATTCCCACTCTCTTTGCTTCCTATCATAGCTGATTTATGGTGACCCTGCAGGGTTTTCAAGGCAAGAGACATTCAGGGGTGGTCGGCCATTGCCTGCCTCCAGGTCACGACCCTGGTATTCCTTGGAGGTCTCCCATTCTTATACATCCAGAGCCTGCTCTGCTTAGCTTCCGAGACCTAACAAGCCTGGGCCATCGATCCAGCTCCGGATAATAGCTGAGCCAGGGCATTCTGCACCCACTGGAGTTTCTGAATGGATTCTGAGGGAAGACCCATGGACAGGGCATTACAGCAGTCCAGTCTGGACTTCACCGTGGCGTGGATCCAGGTGGCCAGGTCAGCCGTATCTAGGTAAGGGGCCATCTAATGGGCTAGGCTGAGTTGGGAGGAAGCATTATGTGGAGAGGTCTGATCCTGATGAATGAACCTGACCCAGTTTGCCCCCATTCATTATGTGGGTCAGGTAAGTTCTAGGGCCAGAGTGTTGGGTTACGGACTTGGTGGATCTGGGTTCTGATCCTCACTAGGCTTCGGAGGTCTGTGGATGCCCTTTAGTCGGTCATATTCTCAGGCTAAGATAGTTGTGAGGATTAAATGTTTTTCTGGGGTCTTGTCTTCATTGAAGAGATGTGTTTGATTGGTGTGGAAATCTCAGGACTCCGGAAATAAATACATACAGATTTCCAAGTGGTAACCGACAAGGACTGGTGAGATGCATCTCATTCCCCCACCCTCCAGGAGTATTTCATATTTCCCTTTGCTGAAAGACCCCGTAACACCCCATCTTTTAGCCAGCCTGTATTTTCCTGACCCTCCATCTTTTGCTTTCCCTCTCTTCCCCTTCCAGCATCCTCTGCCTAGGAAACCGATGGCCCAGTTCTGTGACGGTGCCGGCCACTGGGCCAGGCTGACCTGCGTGGGAGGGAGCCCTCAAGGAGGGGGGGCTCTGCCCTTTTCCCTCTGCCCCCCCCCCACTATTTCCGCTTCTCCTCCTCTTGGCAGCCCCCCGTATCCTCTCCCTGACTCCTCAGCGATTCACCAACCTGCCTTTTCTCTGCTTTCATCTTCAGCAACATTTATTCCTGGCTTTCCCCACAGTGGGGCCCAAGGGAACGTGCATCATTCTCCTCTGCTCCTTTTCCTCCTCACAACCACCCTGTGAAGTGGTTATGCTGAAAGTGTGTGACTGGCCCAGAATCACCCGATGACCGCAAGCGTCTCTGAGATGGTACTCAGAAGCCTGCCTGCCCTCCCTCCTGCTGGAGCCGCGTGTCTCCAGGGGACAGAATCGCCACGAGGATGTGGATGGAGGGAGTGCCGATCCCTGCAGCAGAGCCACGGAGAGGAGAGGTGGCAGACGTTTCTCTGTAGGCGGCACAGGGCGGCCCCCTCGACGAGACAGGGTCTGCTGCTGCCCCCATAGAGCTGGATTCAAAGGACGCGGCTTGAGACTCGGCCGCTGGGATCTCCTCCTCTCGCTCTCTGCGCGCTTCTGCGCGCTTCTGCGCATGCCCGTGTCAGGCCGGGCTGGGAGCCCCGCCGAGCCACCCCCCCCATAGATGGAAAGCCTGAACACCAGGTCATGACATCACAGCAATGACGGCAAGGGTAGTCATAACATTCCCTGTGTGGTTATGTGGGCCTGTTAGCTGAGGGCTGCTGTTTTGTGTGAATCACACCCTGTGTAATGATTTCAGATAATTGGTTGTGTTCCTTTAAACGTTTTGTTGAATGTAGCAGAGTTAGAGAGAGTTTTGAGTTAAGAGTGGGAGGAGAAGTTGGCAGTTTGTATTCCGTTGAAGGAGTGTTCAGTTGGAGAAAGACTTCAGTAAACGGAGGCTAGTGTTTGAGAGCTGACAGAAAGTAGTGGGTTTGAGAGCTGACAGAAAATAGTGGAATAGCCAATCAGGGCAGTCTGAACAGAGTAAAGAGAATTGCCTAAAACTTATATTGTGCATCATAACCAGTGAATGAGAGAAATTCATAGTGGAAAGAATAGCCAACCTGAGAGCTGCTGTGGAGTGTGATTCACACCCTGTCTTAAGCGAAATATGCAGTGAACTGTAGTGTGCTGTGGTGAAATCTTATTGAAGATTTTTTTAAACTTTAAACCACTGTGAGGTCTGGTTGGGTGTTACAAGTTAAAACACTTTCAGTATTTACTGGGTTAATGATGTTTGTTAAGTCACATGTTTGTTAGTGATTTGTTTGCATTTTATGGCTTCTCTTCCCCTCTTGTTGTGTCTTTCTTCTTACCAAGAAGAGGCCGGCCATTCTGCCATTCCAGTTTAGCTGTGAGGATGTAGACATTTTTGCTCTTTGTTATTTTATATTTTATATCCTGTGTACCTTTTCCCATGCTAGGTTGCAGTAAACCTTTATATTTTAAACACACCATGGATTCTGCCTCTTTAATACTCTGCTAACAAACTTTAAATATGAATCCCAACAGGTCTAGAGGTCCATCTAAGCCCTGAATGTGTAGGTTTTATCAAAATCAGTGTAAGTCCAGCTCCAGTTATCACATTATCAGTAATAATAGATATTAATTTAAATGTCAGTGTATTTAAGGGTAAAGTTGAAATTAAAAGGATAGGTTCTGAATGTTTCCCAAAAGTTATCATGAATGTGAATGTCATTACAACTCTCCTATCTGACTGTGGGAATTGGAATCTTCAGATGAATCTGTGGAAGAACACAAATCTATTGTGAAAGACAGTTTGAAAACTTTGCAAAATTTAGTGAAAGAACATGAGAAAGATATTGTGGGTTTTTTGCTACAGCAAACTGAACTCTTAAATGTCTCTAAATCTAGTCATACATTTACTGCTGCCGTGTTAGTTGTCTGTTGTTTGTTATTTTCAATATCAGCCCATGCGTATCGATTTTTACGTAGTGTGTGGGTCCTTTGATGCTACATTCAGGTAGACATGGGGAAATAATGGTAGGCCCATTAGAATCTAGTTTTGAGGAGGTGGAATGTACAAAGGACGCGGCTTGAGATCAGATTTCAGTGAACCAGTTGATATATCGCAAAATGATTTACATCTTATAGGGGACATACTACCCTCCCTTACGTACATAGCTGGCTACTGTGCACATGCAGCTTTAAGGCGACTTCATTGTGATATATGTAAATTAGAACTTGTTATGGAGAGAGAGTTGCCATTAAACAGTAATTTTATTTTGATTAGTAGGTTATATAGAGGTGGTTTGAAATATCCAACACAAGGTGTTATCAATGTGGTTTCCTATACATATGTGGTAGTAAGCAAATTGTTGACCACGTTTGAGGCAGCCTTTCTGAAGCCTAATACCAACCAGAGGGGTATAGCATGTCTAAAGTCTCTGGAAGCATTAGATGAAAGTGAATGTAGTCTCTTTGATAGCGTTTGTGACAATGGCCACTCTGGCATCGTGTACACCAGGATGATAACCTTGATAGCGGTCAATACATTCCTGAACAACTATTGTAAAAAAGAAAATGGGCAAAGACTGTCACAAACATCACAGAGGAAATTGAAAACTTTGCAGAGGTGATGTGGTTCCCTTTGTGAAATACCTAAGTATAAGTTTGTGCATATTGATATCTCATGCTGTGTCAACGGTAAAAACAACTGTGTCAAGATTTCTTTTAGATCCTTTAGATAAATGGTTTCCTTTTTTGGAAAAGGTTGATGTGGAAAAACTAATTTGTTAAAAATGGGCAATTTATACTTTTGACCCAATGCTATTATAAACCTTCTGGTCTACAGTTACCACGGATGGGTTTTGTGTTCCCCTACTCTTACCAGATTTGTACATTGGTCATAGCCATTCTTTGACTATTTTTCTTTTCTTCTGTAACTCAAGTTATTGTGTTTTCTGTGTTACTACTATTCATGTTTTATAAAACATACTAAAATTCAATAAAATGTGTTTTTAAAAAAGGCTGTGTCAATGGTAAATAAAAAGTAATACTGAAAACCAGAAGTTATTAAACTCTTACTATTATTTGACAGTACCATCATACAACAGACATCCACCACTTTCCCCTCTTATATGCTTCTAAATTATACAAAACATACACTCAAATATGCAAGGGAAACTGAACTCAGTTACACTGTAAGCTAGTGTGAAGAACCTGGAATACTGCAGTGAAAGAATCAAGAGAATATCTTGTTGAGTACACCAGAAACTGCAAGTTAAAACCCTTGTGAAAGTAGCTGGCAACTGCAGAGTTTAGGGACTGTTATGACTACCTTTGATGATGTCATGACCTGGTGTTCAGGCTTTCCATCTATAGGGGGTGGTGCAAGAGTACCAAGACGCCAGAAGGCTCCACCAGGGCTTCCTCCTTCTTCTTCCAAGGGGAACCGCCTCCCTCGGGACTCCTTCCCCCTCGGAGGAGCAGGGCGGAGGCGACAAGAGGTCCTTCCTTGAAGTGTAGTGGATTAGACGTATGAAGAAACCACGGAGACTGATGCAGTGATCAGCATGGTTTACTGGTACACAACAAAGACACAAAACGGCTGGTGGCCAACTATATACATCCCTGGGGACACACCCCTAGGTCCCATTGGCAGGTTTGAATCTCCCGCCACGGTCCCATTGGTCCCATTGGTCCCCCAGTGGAGGGACTAGGATCCTAGTCCCCATTGTTATTCCTGCTTCAAGCTCAGGAGTGTGCGCTGGCCTCTGGTGGCGGTCAGCGGACACAACATCCGTCCCCCCATAGTCTGAACCCACCCTAGTCACATAGTCCTTAAAGTACGATGGGGACCGCCGTGCCGTCTTGGAGCGTCGGGGGCCCAGTTCTGTGACCTCAGGGGTTCCCGCCCCTGAACTGGGATTCTGGGGTTGTGCAGGGGCCTCTGGTTCGGCCGGGTCCATTGTGGGGGTCTCCTCAGCAGTTGCCGGGGGGTTGGTGGCCATGTGTGGATGCTCTTCCGTGGGACTTTCCTGTGCGGAGACCTCGGGTGTCGCCTTCTCTGGATCTTCCCGTTGTCTCGGTTCCTCCTCCGTCGGGTTCTCGGGTAGTAGTTGTCGGCGGAGCTGGTCGATGTGCCTCCGCAAGACCTGTCCGCACTCCGTGGACACCTCGTACATGATGGTGCCAGTCGCCCGAATGATGCGGCCAGTGATCCAATCAGGTCCTCGGCCGAAGTTCCTGGCGAAGACCGGTTCCTCCGGGAAGAACCCATGCGGCGCCTCCTTCTGCTCGTGGGAACTCCGCCGGTCCGGAGCCCTATCGGGGTGCAAGCGGTCCAGGAGGGTTGTTGGCTTCCGGCCCATTAGTAGCTGCGCTGGGCAGCACCCGCTTACCGGGTTAGGTGTGGTGTGTTGCGTCAGTAGGAACCGGGCGATGCAGCATTCCCAGTCCCCGTCCGACAGTCAGCTCAACGCTTCCTTCGCAGTCCGAACCATGCGCTCTGCTTGGCCGTTGGTCACGGGGTGGAAGGGTACTGACCTGATTTGCTGTATCACATTACTGCTGAGGAACTGCTGGAATTCCTCGGACGTGAACGTCATCCCATTGTCCGAGACGATGGTGTCGGGCAGGCTGTGGGTGGCAAAGATCTTTCGGAGGGCGCAGATGGTGGCCTTTGTAGACGTTGTGGAGACCGGGCTTCTCCAGCCACTTGGAGTAGGAATCCACCGTTACCAAGAACAACAGCCCATGGAAGGGCCCGGCAAAGTCTATGTGGAGCCGAGACCACGGGGTGCGGGTGGATTCCCACGACTGCGACGGCGCTCCTGGTGGGCTGGGTCGCACGGCTTGGCAGGCCTGGCGCCGTTTGACCCACTCTTCTACCTCCGTGTCGATGCCTGGCCACCAAACGTAGCTTCTTGCGAGGCCTTTCATCCTGACGATGCCCAGGTGCGCTTCGTGCAGGGCCTGGAGAACTTTCTGTCAAAGGGCGCTGGGGACTACAACCCTGTCTCCCCACAGCAGGCAGCCCTTGTGCGCCGATAACTCATCCCGCCGGGTCACAAACGCCTTAAACTCGGGGCCGCCTGTCTTCGCAGGCCACCCCCTCACCACCCAGCCCAGAACCCGGGAGAGGACGGGGTCCCGGACCGATCGGCAGGCAATGTCTGCAGCCTGCAACGGCGCCTCTGGCAGGCCCTCCAGCTAGAGGACCCGGTGCGCCGGGGATGGATCTTTCACCACGTCCGGCAATGGGAGGCAGCTAAGGGCGTCCGCGTGGCCCATGGCTTTTCCGGGGTGGTATTGGATCTGGTAATCATAGCCCGCGAGAAAAAAGGTCCACCGCAATACCCCCGGAGAGAGCACCTGTGGCGTCCGGCGGTCGGGCACAAAGTGGCCGAGGAGTGGCCGGTGGTCCGTGGCGATGGTGAACGGCCGGCCGTAGATGAAGTCGTGGAACTTCTTGACCCCGGCCACTATTGCAAGTCCCTCGCGATCTATCTGGGCGTAGTTCCGCTCCGCCGCAGACAGAGTGCACAAGTAGTAAGCGACCGGGACCTCCCTGCCGTCGGGTAAGCGATGCGCCAGCACAGCCCCGACCCAATGGGGCGAGGCGTCGCAAGCCAACACCACCGGCAGCGCCTCGTTGAAGTGTGCCAGGACCGCGTTCGAGATCAACAGTTTTTTTTACATGGTGGAACGCGGCCGCCTGGCGGGGCCCCCATATCCAAGGGGCCTGCTTGTCCAACAGACGGTGGAGGGGCTCTGCAACCGCCGCCTTGTGGGGTAGAAAAGCGTGATAAAAATTGAGGATTCCCAGAAACGCCTGCAGTTCTGTTTTTGATTTCGGCGGGGTGGCCTCCACGATCGCCTTTATTTTGTCCCGGGTCAGATGGAGGCCCTCTGCGTCTACTGTAAACCCCAGGAAGTCCACTGATGGCACCCCCAACTGGCATTTCTCCAATTTTACTTTCAGTCCCGCCTCCTGGAAACGGCTGAGCACAGTACGGAGACGGTGAAGTCGGCTGGTGAGGAGGCGGCGATCATCACATCATCGAAGAATGGTGTGACGCCCGGGATTCCTTTGAGGAGAGAGTCCATCAGTTGTTGGAACAGTCCTGGCACCACACTCACTCCAAATTGCAATCGCTTTACACGGAATGCCCCCCGGTGGGTCACTATCGTTTGCGCGTCAGCAGTCGCCTCGTCTACTGGCAACTGCTGGTTGGCCTGGGCTAGATCCAGTTTGCCAAAGATCTTTGCCCCTCCTAAGGTGGCCAGCACATGGCTAACCACAGGAACCGGATACGCGTGGTCCTGTAGCGCCTTATTCATTGTGCATTTATAGTCCGCGCAGATGCGGACCGCCCCATTAGGCTTTTCCACTACTACTATGGAGGTCTTCCACGCCGCGTGAGAGACCGGCTCCAGGACACCTTGTGCTACTAGGCGATCCAGTTCCGCGTCGATCTTCGGCTTAACTGTCAGCGGAACCGTCCTGGCGCACATGCGGATGGGGGCCACCTTAGGGTCTAAGCACAAGGATACCGGGGCCCCCGTATATCGTCCTAGCGAGTCGTCAAAAACGGCGGGAAATTCCTGGCATATCCCTTCGAACCCTTGTGCGGCACACTGTTGGACTCCCTCGACGGTGATTCCTAGAGGCTCGAACCATGCCCTCCCCAGCAGGCTGACCAGGTCGCCTTCCACCACTATCAAGTCGAGCCGGCTCTGGAACTGTCCATATTGCACTCTAAAAGTCCCAACCCCCTTGATTGGCACCCGGTTTCTCTGGAAGTCCATGAGCGTGACCTGTGCAGGCTGTAAACGCGAGCCCCCCTTTGGACATAGCTGTTTAGGCGTGGCCTCTGAAATGATAGAGGCCGCGGAGCCTGAGTCTATTTACATGCGGCAAGGGGACCCCTTGATCATTACCGTGGCCATAATCTTAGGGGTGGGGGACTTCCCAGGGAGTTGCAGTACCTGTTCCTCAGTGTGTGCGAGATGGTAAAGGTCCTCATTTTCCGCACCGTCCTCGAAATGGGCGTCTGCGCGGTGACGCGGTGGTTGGGATCGGCTGGGGACTTTGGCGCGACAGACCCGTGTGATGTGTCCCGTGCGCCCGCAGTTTCGACAAACGGCTCCCCTGAACCGGCAAGTTTTTCGGTCGTGCTGATCCCCGCAGCTGGCACACCCTAGAGGCGTTGGGCCGGGCTGCTGGAGGACGGAGCTTGTGTTCGCTGTTGGCGCGTGGCGCAGAGCTTGGGTGCGGTGGACCTCCCCACGGAGGCTGTCTCCGGGCTCGGTGATTGCTGCTTGGTGTGCAGTGGAGGTGGCTGGGTGGGACCTCTCCCACGCGGTGGCGGTTGCGACGGCCTACGCTATGGTGACCGTCTCACCCTCCATGATGCGTCGCCTTAGCTTCTCCTCCCGCAGACTGGTGATGAACCGATCCCTCAGGGCCAGGGCCAGGTGTCCCTCAAACTTACAGTCGGGAGGCCAGGCGGCGGAGATCTGTGAGGAATTCCGTGGCTGTCTCGCGGCCTAGCTGGCTCCGCTGATGGAACGCCACGTGGCACGTCATCTCCGACGGCTTTGGCATGTAATGATTCTGGACTTTCAAGACGATCTCTTCGAAGGTGCAGTCGCCGAATGTTTTAGGAGAGATGAGGTACTGGGCCAGTTCCACGATTGCGGGTCCGCACGACCCCAGCAGGAGGCCCTTTTTTCTGGCTTCATCCGTCACCTGGTAGAAGACTAGTACTTGCTTCAGGCCAGTGATCCATGCTCCCCATTGTTGTGGACAGGCTGTATCGAATGGTGGTACTAGCCCTGATCCCGGAGCTACGGCCATTGTGCTGATCGGTTGCTGCTGTGGCTGGGAAGCAGCTTCTTCACCCGGTGCTCATCGGTTGGCGGAGCGCGGGTCTCGGTGCGTTGTCTTCCCTTTTGAAGTCAGATAGCCCGGCTAGCTTGCTCAGCGGGATCCCACCTTCGTCGCCATTGAACTGTAGTGAGTTAGACGCATGAAGAAGCCACAGAGACTGATGTAGTGATCAGCATGGTTTACTGGTACACAACAAAGACACAAAACAACGGCCGGTGGCCAACTATATAAATCCCTGGGGACACACCCCTAGGTCCCATTGGTAGGTTTGAATCTCCCGCCACGGTCCCATTGGTCCCCCAGTGGAGGGACTAGGATCCTAGTCCCCATTGTTATTCCTGCTTCAAGCTCAGGAGTGTGCGCTGGCCTCTGGTGGCGGTCAGCGGACACAACATTCCTCCAGGGAAGAATCCCGTTTTCCTCCTGGCTCCCTAGTCCACCTCCCCCTGATCGCGGGACCCTTTTCCAGCGCCCAGCCTCTCGGGCGGGAAGAAGCCGGCCCGGCCCTTCGGACAACTCTGGATGCCCACTGAATGAGATGCCCCCCTCCCTCCAAAGGGCTGCTGCTGCTGCTGCTGGGGCAAAGAGGGACCGGAGGAGATGACAAAGGAGCTCTGCCCAATGCACAGGGGTTGCAGACACCAGGCTGGGAAATCCCTGGGAATTGGGGGGCTCCCCACAAATTCCTTTTAGAGAGCAGCGCCAAAGTGGCACCTAGCCGGGTTCCCATTCTCCAGGCGGGACTCAGGTCCTCCCAGGACTGCAAAAAAACCCCTCTCCAGCTGGAAGAGATCAGCCCCCCCTGGGGAGAAACTTGTGGCACGGGAAGGGGGGCTCTATGGCACCGCCACCCAGTGCAGGCTCTGCCCCTCCATGCAGCCCTCCCAAAATGTGCAGGGATTCGCCACCGGGGAGGTGGCAACCGTGGCCGAGCGTGATCCCGCTTCCAATCTCGGGACCCCCCAGCAGGCGACTCACTTCCAAGGACCTCTATCCGGCAGCTCCTCCACGCGGTTCCTCCTCCGCAGCCCCTCCCCCCCGCCGACCCCCCCTCTTGCTCGCCCTCTCCGGCAGGAACTCTCGCGGGGCTTAAACCCTCCCCCCGGGCTGCAGAGGGAGGCGGGGAAAGGTCCCCCCCACCAGGAGGAGCCTCTTTGCCCGGGCTGCCCTCCTTCGCCCCACCCTCCAATAAGCAGTTCCCATTGGGGCTACTCGGGAGGAGGAACCTGGCAGGGGGGGTGGCTGCGGCGGCTGCTGCGCTCCTCGAGGAGGAGGAGGATCTGGCATCTCGGAATGCACCGTCCCTCATGCATCCCCCTCCTCGGGTGCCAGGAGGACGAGGAGGGCCTCAAAACTCAGGGGGGTCTCTGTCTGGGGAGATCCGGCTCTTTGCTAAAACAGACACGCGGCGGGTCTCCTCCTCCGTGACTCCCCGTCACCCCCCCTCTTGCGAGACCTCCCCCTCGAACGCAGCCGGGAAAGTGCCCTCCTCCCCACCGGGGTTGCCAGCTCCGGACTGGGAGATACCGGGAGATTTGGGGGCGGAGCCTGCCTGGAGAGGTGGGGGACCTTCCCCCCCTTGGTATCTTTACAGAGGAGCCTCCATCCTCCAAAGCAGCCCCTTTCTCGGGGGGGGGACTGAGATGACCTCTGTCGCCTGGAAATCTGTTCAAATTCCAGGGGGTCTCCAGCCCCCCCCTTCCGCAGTGCCAGGAACCCCCCGGCCATGATGCAAGACAGAAAACTTCTGTGGATGATCATGGATCCGGGCTGACCAGGAAACCCGCCCATGGGCCATGATGGGCTTGATGTGTGACTTGGTGGTGGGGTGACCCAGCACAGAAACCTGGAGGATTCACCAGGATCCCTGCTTCGGAATCATGGTCGTGCGTCACCCTGTCGCCAGGGAGCCATGCCCTGGGGGTGGCTGGGTGTGTGTGTGTATTTTTGGATCTCTGTGTGTGTGTGTGTGCCCCTGCCTGGAAGTCTGGGCGACCTCTGGCAACTTCTGCTGGGGCATGGAGGACATTCAGAGATGTGGCCTGAGAGCCTGCCTCTACCTCCCGACCCTGGTATTCCTTAAAGGTCTCCCATCCAAGTACTTGCCAGGGTTGGCCCTGCTTAGCTATCCAAACCAGGGCGGATCCATGACTTTTGTGGTGCCAGCCATGCCCATGGACACGTTTCAATACTTTGCTGTCACCCAAAGAAGCCAGCCGTGACTCAGGAAAGCTCCTCCCCTGCCCCACAAGTTCTATGAGTCTTCTTTAAGGTCCTCCTGGCCTCTTAGTCTTTTCGGCTGCTCCTACAGAGAGACCAACAGGGCTGCCCATCTTCCTCCGTCTGCAGATCTGCCCACTGCATCCCTCACCCATTGTTCCAGATCGCTGATATAAATACACAAGAAAGGGGACCCGCGATACTCGCGGGAGGGAGAGCTCCACGCACAGCAGGAAAAGGAGGAGGAAGCAGCAGCAGCAGGTAAGCCTCCCCCCCCCATGCATGCACACGAAAGCTTACACCCAGAATTGAATTTTGTTGGTCTTAAAGTTGCCACTGGACTCAAACTTTGTTCTGTTGCTTCAGACCAACACGGCTACCCCTGAATCTAACTTCAAAAAAATAATAATGGCAAGGTAGGGAATCTTAGCAGTTAACCTTATTTGAGATAGATAAAGGGCTGGAGCAGGCAGATACACCATTACATTACCAACAACCTCATTAAAAAGCCATTGTTCAGATCTCTCCCATACTTTGGCATACAGCCGCTTTTCCCCCAAGCCCCACTACGTACCCGACACCAGCAAGCTTTTTCTTTACCTACTAACCGGCCACACAGCCGGCGAAACTACCACGGTAGAAGGCAGGAAAAAAAAACAGCCCCGCGCCAGGTTCAAATTGACGTACCCGACCAATCGCGGCCGTCATGCGATAACTCCGCCCCTTTCCTGTCTACTGCCTTCTGGGAATTGTAGTTCTTGTTTCCTCGCTGCATAGCTGTGGATTTGCAGGGATGTTCTCTCGCAGGTGTGTTTGTGCACTGCGCAGCTAGTAAAAGGCCACTATGCCGGGCGGGAGGAACAACTCATCCAGTTGCAATCCCTGTGCATGCTTCTTAGACAGCAAGCGTCCCATAGAGATACTCGCGGGGGGGGGGAGGCAGAGCGATCGTGGTGGTGCCAGGAATCGTGCGGCAGGGCTGAGGCAGCAGGGCAACGCCTCTCCCGCTTGAACTACCAGCCGCCGGCGGCCCCCTCCCTGCCCCCTCCTCGACGCAGGCCCCCCAGCGCGCTCAGCCCGCGACGGTCCGGGTCCCCCCTCCCCCCGGCCAACTGAGGCGCCCCCGGCCCTGGGCTCCCTTCTCGGCACTGGCTGGCGGGTGGGCGGGCTCCTCCTCCCTCTTCCTTGCCGGGGGCGGTCCAGGCTCTGCGGGCGAGGCTCCGTTTTGCAGGCTGCTGCGCGGCTGCGGTGAGAGAGGCCCCTTCCCCT
>NW_015167258.1:13346-15061 GCF_001447785.1 Gekko japonicus
CTCTTCCAGTTTCGGGGGTTTTAAACATCCCCCGAGATTTTTTTTTCCAGGTCGGATTTTTGTGCACACGTGGGGACCGCCCCACGTGTGCCCAAAAATACCCCTGCCCCCCAGGTGGCCCCGGAGCGCGGATTTAGATATCCGCACAGACAGGGCCACTTGGGTATTAGTATAAGGATTAAATACATTTGGCCCCAAAACCCATCCTTGTGGGACCCCACTGCTTACTCCTCCCCCCCAATTGGGAAAACTGTCCATTGATTCCCACTCTTTGCTTCCTGTCGTAACTGATTTATGGTGAACCTGCAGGGTTTTCAAGGCAAGAGACATTCAGGGGTGGTCGGCCATTGCCTGCCTCTGTATCACAATAACCCTGGTATTCCTTGGAGGTCCCCCATTCGTGTACAATCTAGGGCCTGTTCTGCTTAGCTTCCGAGACCTGACGAGCCTGGGCCATCGATCCAGCTCCCGATAATAGCCGAGCCGCGGCATTCTGCACCCACTGGAGTTTCTGAATGGATTCTGAGGGAAGACCCATGGACAGGGCATTACAGCAGTCCAGTCTGGACTTCATCATGGCGTGGGTCCAGGTGGCCAGGTCAGCCGTATCAAGGTAAGGGGCTATTTTATGGGCGAGGGTGAGGTGGGAGGAAGCATGATTTGGAGAGGTCTTAACTTGCTTCCACAGCACTCCTGTTGGATCTGACTTAACCACCAGGCTCTGAACTCAGTCAGCAAGAACTCCACCAGAAGTGGGGGGGGGGGGCATAACATCATTCAGAATCTCCACCTTCCCAACCAACGTTGGCCCTGTCTTTTCAGGGATAAGCTGCAGTTTTTTCGCTCTCACAATCTCCCACATCCTAGCCCAACAGTGACTTAGGATTTATAATACCAGAGAATCCACCCTCCAAAGCAGCCATTTTTCACCAGGGGAACTGATCTGTGTTGTCCAGAGTTCAGCTGTGATTCTGGGAGACCTCCAGGCCCCACCTGGAAGCTGGCAACCCTAGGCCCCCTGGCAGCAACCACGGGGTGACTTCACACCACCTGGCCTGCCTGACTCCCCTAGGACTGGCTGTTGGATCCTGTTCAACAGGAGCTGCCCTATGAAAGTCAGTACGGTGTCCTGGATACAGCTACAGAGCTCCATCTCAGAGACTTAGGTCTGAGACCCAAACTCACTCTGGGATCTCATCGGGTGATTCTGGGCCAGTCACATACTTTCAGCGTAACCAACTTCACAGGGTTGTTGTGAGGCTAAAAAGGAGCAGAGGAGAATGATGCAAGTTCCTTTGGTCCCCACTGTGGAGAAAGCCAGAGAACAAATGAAGGATAAATGTTGCTGAAGATGAGAGCAGAGACAAGGTATGTTGGTGAATGGCTGAGAAGGAGACAGGGAAAGGGGAGAGGATATGGGGGCTGTCAAGAGGAGGAAAAGAGGAAATAGTGGGTAGTGGGGGGGGGAGGGAGGTTCCCCCCCCCAAGTCCTTGAGGGCTCCCTACCAGGCAGGTCGGCCTGGCCCAGTGACCTTCATCACAGAACTGGGCCGTAAGTTTCCTAGAGGGAGAGGGGGGAAGTTGTCAGACTCGGGCTCGCCCTATGCTGTGTTCTCTATAGTTGTTGTATTAGTTCCCTGGATTCTGTAACCCATCCCCCCTTCAAGGCACATCTGGTGTTAGGTTTTATTGCTTATCGCTGACATGGCATTCCT
>NW_015167258.1:15529-15633 GCF_001447785.1 Gekko japonicus
AAAAAACCCGAATATCTAATTCGGTAAAGCATAGATATTCGAAAATATTCGGGAAACCCGAAAAATTCGGGTCCATTATAACCAATGGGGCCATTGAAGTCAAT
>NW_015167258.1:20487-26089 GCF_001447785.1 Gekko japonicus
TCCAGGTCCACTCCAGGAAGGATCAGGAAGGATTCAATCGGCCTCCCCCTCCCTCCCTGGGGAAATAGGCAAGGAAGCTACAGCAAGGCACTTGCACAACAGCCCTGCAAATGTAGCAAAAAGTTCCAAACTTTGCAAATGCATTGCAGTGATTGGCTGTCTGGGTCCCCTCTTCCCCTGAAAACAGGAGCTAGAGGCGGGAAAGAGGGGGAAACGGCGGGAAATTGAGGTTTCCGGGCCACCCTTTGCTGTTTAAAGGGCAAAGGAGCCGCTTTTCGGCATTTTTCGGCAATGCCGAAAAAAAACCGAATTTTTTCGGGATTTTTTTTTCGGGATTCGGAAAAGCGCCTAGGAGGCCATTTCGGGATCGCGAAAGCCGAAAAAAGCCGAAAAACATTATTTTCGGCTTTTTTTCAGCTCGGGATCCCAAAATGCACATCCCTACTCCCATCTCTTTAAGGACCTCCCATAGTTTGTTGTGATCCACACAGTCAAAAGCTTTAGCATAGTCAATGAAGCAGAAGTAGATGTTTTTCTGGTACTCTCTTGCTTTCTCCATAATCCAGCAAATGTTGGCAATTTGATCTCTAGTTCCTCTACCTCTTCGAAACCCAGCTTGTACTTCTGGTAGTTCTCTATCCACATATTGTTGAAGCCTAGTGTGACCGACTAAAGGGCATCCATAGACCTTCCAAGCCTACTCTGAATTTGAACTCAGATCCACCAAGTCTGTAACCCAACACTCTGGCCCTTGAGGGTTTTTGGCCAGGAATCCTGGAGGTTTTTTGTCATCTTCTGGGCGTGGAACAGGGGTCACTGGGGGTGTGTAAGGGGGAGGTATTTGTGAATTTCCTGCCTTGTGAAGGGGGTTGGACTAGATGACTCTGAAGGTCCCTTCCAACTCTGTGATTCTATGTACAGAGAAGTTAACTGGCCCACATAGTGGGTCAGGTTCATTCATGGGGATCAGTCACGGCTCCAGGTGCAAGTTTCGAGCATCTGCAAAAGTATTTAGAACTTTATACACAATTGAAAAAGACATGCCACACTAACCTTTGACCCATTTAATGAAGCCCAGCACATTAAAAACCTCTACCCAACTGGCGCCTATACTATCAGGCAGCGTCTATGATATGGATACGTGATTGGGTCCAATTAAAAGACTTAAGGATTTTAAAACTTGAGGGTCAATACTTAGGTGCAGGATGGCATGCCTTTTTGTGGACTTCTAAGCAGAGTACGTATACACATTTTAATCACCACTTACTGAGGAAAGCCCTGTTAAAAACCTGGATGGAGATTAAAAAAACTATTTTATATCAGAATTCCAGCATGGGTGGCCCCCCTGGAAGCCATCTCCAATCCAAACTTGATGACTACATCAAGATGTGTTACTTATACAGATTTTTAGACATAAACAGAAACGTAAAAACTCAGAATGTGCTAGAGTCTCAAGGAATATCATTGTCATGGTGGGAGAGGAACCAGCTAGTATCCAGGTGGGCGAAAGAACAAGCAGATAGGCATTAACTATGAGTATGCAGAACTTGATAGGATATTGATGGGGGCGGGAGATAAACTTATTCGAAAACTTTATAATTTTCTATTGGACCAAAAAATGCAAGATGAGGAAGTAAAATCGTCAATGATATCCTGGGCTAGAAACGTAGGTCATAATAGTGAATGCGTCAAATGGGAAAAAATGTGGCAGAATATGAGAAGGATGAAAGCAATTTCTATGAAAGAAAACCTCTTTAAAATGTTTCACCGCTGGCACTTAACCCCAGCGGTATTAGTCCGGTTATCCTAACCTTTCAGACAGATGCTGGGAGTGCAAAGCGGAAAAGGGGACTTATTTCCATGCTCGGTGGTCTTCTAATAAAACGCAAAGATTTTGGAAAGAAATTCATGGTATCATTGTTCAGAGAGCTAAGATGTCAAATCCATTTGATCCAGAGATATTTTTGTTAAATATCATGCCTGACAATCTTAAGAAGGCAGATGCACATCTGACTACACATTTATTTACGGCAGCCAGGATGCTGTGCGCAAAATACTGGAAACAGGAAGATATACCGTCTAGAAAGGAATTTATAGTTAAAACTACAGAAAAAAGCAGAACTGGATAACTTGACAATGACGCTTCAAGGGAAAGAAGACGATGTCTTTGATCATATTTGGTCAAAATTTTATAGATGGCTGGAGAAGAAATGTTTAGAATACCAGAGAGGCTTGAAAACCTGATTGAATGCGCTGTTGTCCATAGCAGAGATGCAGCCTTTTGCAAAGAATCCATGTTTATGTTGTATGTGGTTTGTTTCAAATATTAATAAATATCATTAAAAAAAACCCACCTCTGCAAAACAGAAAAAACACAAAGTCTGATTATAATAATAATTGCTTTAAAGAGCTATAACCCAGGGGTGTCAAAGTCATTTGTTATGAGGAAGGACCAAAAAACCACGGTGGGACCAGCTCTTTCAGGGCGACTGTTTCGCCCTCCCTCGTCCTGGTCTTGGTCACCCATGCCAGGCCCACTTTTTGCATTGCGACATGTGAATGGATCCTCCTTTTGCATCAGATTACCCACAACTGACTTTGTTTACGTCATTTATGTGCCACCTTTCCCTTCACTGTAAGCAGAGAGGCTCACATCATTCTCCTGTCCTCTGTTTTAGGCTCACAACAGCCCTGCCAGGCAGGTTAGGCTGGGAGTGCGTGACTGGCCCAAGGTCACCCAGCGAGCTTCCATGGCAGAGTGGGGATTCGAAACTGGGTCTCCCAGACCCTAATCCAGCACTCCACTGCACTGCCTTCCCAAGCCTTGGGGAACCTAGAACCAGAGTCTCCTCGCCACCCTCTCTCAGCCTTTGGGATTCCTGCACTGAGTTCTGCTTAAGCTGTTGTGTGATGGTTTGTGCTGATGCATTCTAGCCTCCCCTGCTGTGATTGGCTGCCTAATAAAGATTGCCCCTAGGTCCTTCAGTCAAACAGAGTGTCCTATCATGAGGCTCCACTTAGGTCCAATCAGACCTCCTGAATGTAGTAACATTGTATAGAGTTCAGTTTTGAATTGTATAAGTTTGGGTGCCACTCTTAGCAGAGGTGATCAGAGCTGTGCAGTGTTTTGAATAAAGCCTTTTCGTTTGACAATCGTCTCCTGCCTCAATGCTTAAAAGGCTGCAACCACAAAATGGCTGTCACAGGAGGCGGAGCCAGCAAGAAAATGGGAGCCACGTCTTACCTTCATTCACTCAGTGAAGAAGATCCCCGTACTGTTGGTGGCAGCTGCTGCCAAAGCTACATCTTACCAGATCTGCACAGCCAATCAAATGCACAGCGACCAATCAGAAGCCACGCTGGGCACAATTCACCACCCGATCCTGCCCACTTTCTAAAAACACTTGGCGGACACCGGGAAAGGCGCCAGTGCCCAGGTTACCACGTTGGAGACCCCTGATTTAGATGTTTGCAGTGACAAAATCTGTTGGCCAAAAACCTTGCATTTAAAGCTCCAGTTATAATTAGAACCCCCCCAAAAAAAACCCCAAAACAAGCAGCTTTCCCCCTGAATCCATTTGTAGCTGAATTAATGCGTGACAGATGATTGCTTGTCATGATTAATTTGGTGGTCTCCATCTCGTGGGATTGGTATTCTACTTTTACAGGTAACACCCTGACAGTCTCTGCCTTGGATATTTTTGCAGCTTGGTGGCAAAGTCAGAAATTTCCAGATGCAGTTCTTTACAGTGGAAGCTGTGGACACAAATGTGGTTTCTTCTTTTAATAGTGTTCACAGTAATGTGGAACCGTTTCGGATAGGTTTTTGGGTGGGTCATTCCATAGACATTGGTGCGATCTTACCATGTGTTTTGGTGGAGCCCAAGGATTCAATACATTGTTTATACCCTGGCAATGCTCTGTGGTTTTTGTGGTTCCTTCTGTGCCGGTGGACATGATGTGTGATTTGATGGTGAGTTCAGGGTGACCAAACATTAAAAACCACGAGGATCTGTGCCCCGGACGTGTGTTTTTACACCACAGCAGGGCCACAAAGTGTTCGACATCCGGTTTTTCTGTAGCAGTCTCTGGCCATGGGGATGGCTAATGAATAGGGGGTGACGAAGAAAGCCGTGGATGCATGATATTTTTGGTGGAAGCTGCAGCCATGGGCTTGATATGTGCTTTGATGGTGAGTTTGGGATGACCCAATGCAAAAACCCTGGGGACTCATGAGGCCCTGTACTTCGGAGTCATGGTTCTGCGCCATGGAGTCTCGCATGTGTGTGTGCGTGCTCCTGTGTCTGGAAGTCACGGCGACCTCTGGCAACTCCTACTGGGGCATCGAGGATGTTCAGAGATGCGCCTGATAACCTGCCTGCCTCCCGACCCTGGCATTCTTTGGAGCACTGCGGCTTAGCTCCTGAGATCGGACGAGGCCGGGCTTGCCTCGGCTATCCAAGTCAGGGTGGATCAGTGATTTTTGTGGTGCCAGCCATGCCCATGGACACGTTTCAATACTTTAGTGTCATTTATTTATCTATCGGATTCCGACCCCGCCCTCCCAGGCGAGGCCGGCTTATCTGAAGAAGCCAGCCGTGACTCAGGAAAGCTCCTCCCCTGCCCCACCAGTTCCATCAGTCTTCTCTAAGGTGCTCCCGAACTCTTGCTCTTTTCTGCTGCTCCTACAGAGAGACTAACAGGGCTGCCCACCTTCCTCTGTCTGCAGACTTGCCCACTGCATCGCTCACCCATCGTTCCAGATAATCAATATCAATGCATTAAATACATTTGGCCCCAATACCCATCCTTGTGTGACCCCACTGCTTACTCCCCCCCCCAATTGGGAAAACTATCCATTGATTCCCCCTCTTTGCTTCCTGTCATAGATGATTTACGGTGACCCTGCAGGGTTTTTGAAGGCAAGAGACATTCAAGGGTGGTCGGCCATTGCCTGCCTCCAGGTCCACGATAACCCTGGTATTCCTTGGAGGTCCCCCATTCATGTACAATCCAGGGCCTGCTCTGCTTAGCTTCCGAGACCTGACGAGCCTGGGCCATCGATCCAGCTCCGGATAATAGCCGAGCCGTGGCATTCTGCACCAACTGAATGGATTCTGAGGGAAGACCCATGGACAGGGCATCGCAGCAGTCCAGTCTGGACGTCACCGTGGCGTGGATCCAGGTGGCCAGGTCAGCCGTATCAAGGTAAGGTAAGGGGCCATCTTATGGGCTAGGCTGAGTTGGGAGGAGGCATGATTTGCAGAGGTCTTAACTGGCTTCTACAGCAGTACCGTAGTACTGTAGGCCCCACTGCTGGACCTCCTGAGGGCACCTGGTATTTATGTGTGACACAGAGTGTTGGGACTGGGTGGGACTTTGGCCTGATCCAACATTGCCGTCTCTCATGTTCTTATGTACTGTTGGATCTGACTTAACCAGCAGGCTCTTAACTCAGTCAGCAAGAACTCCACCAGAAGTGGGGGGCATAACGTCATTTAAAATCTCCACCTTCCCAACCAACTTTGCCCCTATCATTTCAGGGATTAGCTGCAGTTTTTTCTCTCTCAGCGAATCTCCCCCACCCTAGCCCAACAGTGAC
>NW_015167259.1:0-1285 GCF_001447785.1 Gekko japonicus
ATATAATGCAGGCTCAAAGCAAACGCAGGATCCTCTTCTTCAGGCGGTTCAGATCGATCTCAACTACAGCCAGCCTACACCACAAATACTAATAGTGGTCATTGAAGGTAATGTGGGTGGCTCCTAATTAAAGGCCTGGTGGAAAAGCTCCGTCTTGCAAGCCCCGCGGAACTGCACGAGATCCCGCAGGGACCTGATCTCCTCCGGGAGCTCCCCTCCCCACAACAGACACCCTGTGAGGCAGGTGGGGCTGAGAGAGCTCTGACAGAAACTGCTCTTTTTTCAAGAACACCTCTTAGCAGAACTATGACTTGCCAAAGGTCATCCAGCAGCTGCAAGTGGAGGAGTGGGGGAATCAAACCCAGTTCTCCCAGATTAGACTCTGTGCCCTTAACCACAACACCAAACTGGCTCTCTGCCTCACTTAACCACTACACCAAACTGGCTTTAGTGCCTCTAAATCCGGAGGTTCCCCTGAGTTACCATGACTAGTAGCCACTGATAGACTTATCGTCCATGAATCTATCTAATCCCCCTTTAAAGCTGTTTAAGTACCAGTTTGGTGTAGTGGTTAGGAGCACGGGCTCCTCATGCAGCTGCTGGTGTGACCTTGGGTCAGTCACAAGTTCTTTCAGAGCTGTTCTCTCAGGAGCCATTCTCAAAGAGCTCTCTAGGAAATGATCAGCTGAGTCACAGAGGGGGTTGGACATTGTTGGCCTCTTGGTTGCTGGGCACGGACAGGGTGAAGAGCCCTTTGCCAACGTCTTGGCGCTGGCGTGGGAGAAAGTAGTCACGTATCACAGGTAGGGGAGACGGAGACAAAGAGAGAGCTGCGAGTGAGTTTTAATTCCGAGCTACACCAGACAGGACTGAAATTCCCCTCACTGAATATTAATGGGCTCTCTTCTGGAGGTGAGCTAAGCATTTGACAAATTTCAAATTAAAATCAGTTTTTCTCCCTATTTTTGGCACCAATCCCTCCTGGCGCTTTATTATTCTTAGCGCTCTCGCGGCAGCTACATGCTGTACCTGAAATAAGATCCACGGGTCCTGACCTCGAATTCATAATCTAAGGCTTATTATGCACTGGTATGTGCCATGGGGTGGGGTGGGGGGACTTGCCATCGCTGTGCATGATGTCCTTTCTGGCACACCCCAGAAGTGCAGGCACTGTGCTGGGTCGACGCTCTAGCAACTCGCCAAAAAGCAGCATGGAAACCATAGAGTTTGGGGACAAGTGCTAGAGCATCCTCTAGGGGTTGCCAGCCTCCAGGTGGGACCTGGA
>NW_015167259.1:1791-4896 GCF_001447785.1 Gekko japonicus
TCATCACGCTGGGCACGTCACCGGGCGATGCTCTAGCAATCAACTCTATGGTACCATAGAGTTTTCAGGGTGATTGCTAGAGGGTCAACCGGTGACGTGCCCAGCGTGATGACGTCACTTCCGGGTGACGTCATTGCAGTGCACGTCGCTACGCATGCATGTGAATGTCCCAGAATGGGACAACTGCTCCCCCACTGCAAGAAGTAAGTCACTTGGCAACCCTAGGCTGGCATGGCTAGATGCCGAGGTGCACGGAACGCTGTTACCTTCCCACCGAAGCAGAACCTATTTATCTACTTGCAATGTCTTGCTTTCGAACGGCTAGGTTGGCAGGAGCTGGAACCAGGGACGGGTGCTCACTCCGTCATGCAGCACACTCGGGTCTCGAACTGCTGAACTACCAATCTTCCACAGCCTGCAGTTCAGCATCTTAACCTCTCAGGCACCGCAGCCCCCATATCTGGGAGACCCAGGTTCAAATCCCCAGTCGTGTCGTGAAAGCTTACTGGGTGAGCCCAGTCACACTCTCTCAGCCTAACCTACCTCACAGGGTTGTTATGAGGATAAAATAGAGCAGAGGAGAAGAATGTTAGCCACTTGGGGTCCTTATTGGGTAGAAAGGTGCGCTACAAATGAATGAAATTAAATAAGTAAGAAATCAGCCAGCCTGGTTCTGCCTGTGGAACATCTGAGCATCAGTGGATAGTGTCCGTGATTACTGGGAGTTTGCCCGGCCGTAAACAGGCATCTAGCACGCCTAAAAATGGGCCCGATGACACTCAGGCTTAGTCCTTACTGACATGTTAAACCTGTTTCGGTGGATAACGTTGGTCTGAAACAACAGAACAAAGTTTGAGTCCAGCAGCACCTTGAAGACCAACAAAATTTACTTAGACCGCGCTCACACAGGCCGGATAACACGGGGGGAGGCGTGGCTGTTCGCCCCGTAGCAAAATAAAGCATGGTAGCTGTTAGCTGTCGATCACACGGCGATGCTGCAGCGTGGCAAAGAAGTGGTGTGGTGCGATCGCACCAGCATTTTGCATTTGTGCGCGTGTGCAGTTCCGTGGTGCAGCACTGCTTTCGGTTTCATCTTTGTGCGCATGCACTTACGAAAAACATACGGTTTGCGACGGGACGTGGATGGACGCCGGATGCCACGGGATACCAGCACTCCCGCGATCAGACGCCCACCTGTGGGGGACATTTTCCGGATACTAGTGCACTTTCCTTGGTACTTTTTAACTCTGCATCTTCGGCGGGATGCCACGGGTTGGCCACGGGTGCGCTACGCTTCCCAGATGTTGCGGTGTGATCGCACCCTGAAAATCCGCCCAACATTTGTGCCTTTCGCTCAGCAAAATCTCCATGTGACCAGGGCCTTAAATTGTCAAATACAAGTGACTTTTGCAATTGTGTTTTAGTGCACCTTGGTGTTTAGTCATGCCGGCCACATGACCACGGAAACGTCTTCGGACAGCGCTGGCTCTTCGGCTTTGAAACGGAGATGAGCACCACAACCCTAGAGTCGGACTCGACTGGCTTTCGAGCAAGGGAACCTTTACCTTTACCTTTTACTTTTAGTGTATTACTGCACTTACATGATCTAGTTAACAACATGTTGTATCAATACTGAAAAATATTATGTACTGTTTGAAACTGTTATGGAATGTATGTACTAAAGTTTGCTAAAAACCAATAAAACATTAATTTAAAAAAAAGACCAACAAAATTTAATTCTGGGTACAAGCTTTCCAGTTTGGTGTAGTGGTTAGGAGCGTGGACTCTAATCTGGGAGAACGGGGTTCGATTCCCTACTCCTCCACATGCAGCTGCTGGGGTGACCTTGGGTCAGTCACAAGTTCTTTCAGAGCTGCTCTCTCATGAGCAGTTCTCGAAAGAGCTCTCTGAGCCCCACTTACCTCTAAACTGAGTTAGTGTGAGCTAGCTCACAGTTTTTTAGCCTCCAGCTCACACATTTTTGTCTTGGCTCAGGAAGGATGGCCCCAGAGCACACTAATTTATGCAATAGCCAAATTGCTTGCTCACAACTTTAATGCCAGTAGCTCACCAAGTAGGATTTTTGCTCACGACACTCCACAGCTTAGAGGGAGCTTTGCTTACAGGGTATCTGTTGTAGGGAAGGAGATTGTAAGCCGCTCTGAGACTTCCTTGGGTAGTGAAGGGCAGGGTATAAATCCAGTCTCCTCCCCCTCCTCCTCCTCCTCCTTCTCCATGTGCATGCACACTTCTTCTGTGCATGCACACAAAAGCTTCTACCCAGAATTAAACTTTGTTCATCTTAAAGGTGCCACTGGACTCAGACTATTTTAAATCTGTTGCTCTATACAAAAACCCACAATTCCCTGCACACAGCAAACCCAGCAATTCAGAGAGAGTGCCAATCTAGACCCTTCCTCCCTGACATGGTGGGATTTTTGTTTCAATATCAAGAGCACTGAATATCTGAGCAGCCCAAAACGATGCACCCCGTGTCTGTAAAAACTCAGCGTTGGTCTGTAAAGGAATGGAAAAAGCATTTGGAGTCCTGTCAGACTGTCAGACTGATCCGACCCAGCGTCGAGGGTTAATGGGAAGACAGACCCCATATTTCCTGGTGGGAAAGAGCCTGGTCCAGTCTTTGGCTGGAGAAGGTTGACACTGACACGGATCAGCGGTACTGAGGGAGGTCAGCTGTCCCCCGGCTGCACAAATGCTTAAAATACCACAGGAGACAAAAAAAGTTGGGAATTTGAACATGTGAGAGAAATTCCTGAAGGCGGAGCACAAGAGGACCACGTTCTAACCTTCAGGACTTGCAAAGAGGTCAAGAAAATAAGTCAGAACTTGGGATGCCAAATGTTCCTTTTTTAAAAAAGGGAATATCTTTTTCTTTAAAAAAAAATCTGTTTGTGTTTTGCTTTCTTGGAGTGTTCAAGAAGTGGGGGGAGACATGTTTTGGAGAAGACATTTGACAATAACAAGCAAGCAAGCAACCCTCAGAGTTCTCCTTAGGAGGAGGAGGAGGAGGAGGAGGAGGAGGAAGAAGAAGAAGAAGAAGAAGAAGAAGAAGAAGAAGAAGAAGAAGAAGAAGAAGAAGAAGAA